>NC_079192.1:417374902-417475532 GCF_029499605.1 Hyla sarda
TAGACAGGCTTATTAAACCCCTCCCCCTCCATATAGGTAGACAGGCCGATTAAGATAGGTAGACAGGCTTATTAACCCCCCCTCCCCCTCCATATAGGTAGACAGGCCGATTAAGATAGGTAGACAGGCTTATTAAACCCCTCCCCCTCCATATAGGTAGACAGGCTTAATAAACCTGCTCCCTTCGTGTTAGATAGATAGACAGGCTTATTACCCCCCCCCCATATTAGATAGGTAGATAGGCTAATTATCCCCCCTGCAGCATTAGATAGGTAGATAGGCTGATTAACCCTTCATCACCACCACTCCCTCTCTCCATATTTACCCCTAATTGTCCCCCCTTTTTTTTGCAGTAACTTAAAAAATGACAACAAAAAAAAACACTTAGCTATTGCTTCTTCCATTCCCATGAAGTGCCGCTCAGTCTGCTCAGATGGAGGCAGCGCGATGAAATGACATCATCACTCCGCCTCCGCCTGTATGCAGACGTCCTGTGCGGCTTCAAGAAGTTCCAGAGCTGACACAGTTCGGAACTAAAGATCTATAAGCTTCTAACTGCACAGAGGCCATTAAACACAAGGTCCTGTGCTAGGGTGTGCGGCCTGGCCTAGGGACGGTGGTCTGAAGAAAACTGAGACCCCTGAATCGGCAACGGGGTCTCATCTTTCAGATCACTGGCAACGTCGGGCCGGCCCCTGCTGGCCCACAGGTCGAACAGCCTACCGGGAAAATTTCCTGTATCCCAGTGAGCCAGTCCGGCCCTGTATGGTTCTCCCTTCTATGGTGACCCTCAAGATCAGCACACACTCCTGAAATACTCTGTGCTGATCAGAACACTGTAACCAGCCTCCTGTATGCTTCTTCACTTGCTCATGACTTGCTGACTATTATACACGGTGATAGAAATATTGCCATCCATTAATTTTTTTACATTTATTTATTATTTTTAGGCTTTTCAGTGCGATTCTAGAGCAAGCGACCAAGGCAGATGGTGGCAGCGCCCTGGGAGGCAAAGGGGCAGGATTTGATGTAAAAGCACTTCGAGCATTTCGAGTCCTCAGACCTCTGAGACTGGTTTCCGGGGTACCTAGTAAGTAGACTGACCAAGTGGGTCACATGATAAGAGGTGTTTCATGAAATTTGACATCCGTTCAGCAAAAAACTGATGCAAACTATCATTGTTTTGTTTTTTTGTTTGATTTTGTTTAAGAATCCATTTAAATTGTGAGTCAAAATAAAGGACAGTTTGTATCAGTTTGTTTATCTGTTTTTGTCCATTTTTTTATTTTATTTTTTTAACTATTTCACTTCTTTTGACTTTTTTTCTCCCAGACAAGGAGAGTAGTGTTTGGTTCTCAGACTGCATCTCTCGAACTGATCTTTACAGTTTTGCTTTGTTTGCTGAGGAAAAGGAGAACACAACTCCAGATCTGCTTTCGGACATTTTTTGGAGGCTGGGATGCAGGTCATGTGATCAGGGCTCACTTCTTGGATCTCTTACCCTTTGTAAGCTAAATAAAAAACGTAAATGGACAAACAAAATAATAGAACACTCTTCCGATGGCATCCGTCGCCACCGACCTAGTGGAAAATTTGCATGCACCTTTTTTATTTTTTTAGTCCATTCAAAAAATGATGATCAAAATGATCCACTTAAATCAACAGGATCAGACATATGAAAATGAAGCGGAATATCCAAACACAGATGTGAACCCAGCCATAGTTTCACCATATTTTATACTCCAGTCACATGCGATGCTGCATTCGCTTTCATACAGACCCATTCAGAACCAGCAGCAGGTACAGGAACTGTGAAATGTGAGATCCCACTGCTAGAAAAGTAAGCAGAATTTAATGGGACAGGATACAAGGTGAGGAAATTAGATACCAGGAGAATGTATCCCACAACAGTGGTGAATACACCTGGGAAGACTGTGGACACCGTACAGACCACCATAGATGCTGGAGACGAAGCCCCCTTCCACAGTGATCTGGGTTATAGGGGCGCCCATAACTGAAGGGTGTTTGAGCCTGGCACAACTTCTCAGACCTGCTGGATCCCAGTTTTCACAGTTCTAGGAATGAGAGAAACAGGCGCTCCATAGAGTAGTAACGTCAGAACCCGTGGTGGAATTAATTATACAATTTACTTGCTCACCCTGGGTGGTTGTCCAAATTCATACACAACAACGATGTAAGCGTAGAATAATGGTAAGTCGACTTCTGCCCTTTGCAGTATAGGATAAGGCTTCAAAGGAACCCGGCTCAATCGGCGCTGAACGACCACAACAGGTGAACGGTTAAAAGGAATTTATTTGACCAGAATGCAACGCGTTTCGCTGCGCATGCGCAGCGAAACGCGTTGCATTCTGGTCAAATAAATTCCTTTTTACCGTTAACCTGTTGTGGTCGTTCAGCGCCGATTGAGCCGTTTTTTTTTTTTGAAGCCTTATCCTATATAAACATCCAAAAGGAATAGAAAGCGTAGAAAGCGGGGCACTCACCAAACCTTCTTATGCAAGGGGTCTTTATTGAACGTGATGTTCAGGTGCACATCGGGGAGAGTGTGACTTAAGAGACTCGGGGCTATATAGTTTTCACAGTTGGCATCCATAAACATTGGCCAGTCAATACAAACCAGTCTGATTTTAACCTGGGTGAGGCGGGCACTGGCACACGGTGGGGCCAGTTTTCTATTGTGACCTATGGACGAGCATTTCCAGATGTGTTAGCTCCTCCTGGTGATCTCCCAATGCCACTAAATGGGAGCGATGGCAGCGTGTGGGTATTTACGGTAGTGACAGACTGTGTCTTTCTTTGTCATGCGGAGCACGCTAATTAAGCAGTAATGTCTGCCCATGCCAAGCGTTTGCCCGCTGCTGACAGACATGCCATCATTTAGCTTGTGGGCCAGTGTCCAACTTTTCCGCATTTTTTTATTTTTTTTCTGAAGATTTCCATCATCGCGGAAGCGACGCTCCCCCATTCCGGGCCTCAATTCCCAAAGACTTCTAGCAACATGTGCTAAATTGGCAGCGTAATCATCATCTGCGCGGCTCATAACACTCAGCATAATGTCTGCCGCTGAATGTAAGACACGGGGAATGGCTCTGGAAATTCACTGCAGAACTCCACGGGGCCAGATTGTCATCAGCAGATGGCGGAAGATAAAGGACTTGAGAATAATACCGAGATCGCTGGTTTCCTTCTTGGCTGGACACAGGCTAATAATTGGAAAGAGAAACCACTTGGACCTCGAGGAGCAGCTGGAGGGTACCCCCCTAAAAATGAGAAAAAATCCCCCATTAAATTCAAGTGCGCAAGTCTTCCCCATTCACTTCAGCCAATTACGGGGACAGATACAAAATCCATTGAAGACTCCTCCGCTTTGTCTAAATGAGAGCTGTATTAGGCTAAGCGGAAAGCTGGGTGACAACCATGTTTAGCTCCCAGTTAACATCCTCAGTGAGTGACATCCATAGAGTAAAAGTAGGATGTATTGTCTCCTTATTAGTTAAAGGGGTATTCCAGGAAAAAAACTTTTTTTTATATATATATCAACTGGCTCCAGAAAGTTAAACAGATTTGTAAATTATTTCTATTAAAAAATCTTAATCCTTTCAGTACTTATGAGCTTCTGAAGTTAAGGTTGTTCTTTTCTGTCTAAGTCCTCTCTGATGACACGTGTCTCGGGAAACGCCCAGTTTAGAAGAGGTTTGCTATGGGGATTTGCTTCTAAACTGGGCGGTTCCCGAGACACGTGTCATCAGAGAAAAGAACAACCTTAACTTCAGAAGCTCATAAGTACTGAAAGGATTAAGATTTTTTAATAGAAGTAATTTACAAATCTGTTTAACTTTCTGGAGCCAGTTGATATATAAAAAAAAAAAGTTTTTTCCTGGATAACCCCTTTAAAATTGGCTGTAGGCTGGGGGTGGCCACTGTATCTTTTACAGAACTAAGTAATGACTAGGGGTTATCCAGAAATAGAAAAAACTGCTAATTTTCTTCACACAGGAGTGGTGCTGTTTTTAGAAGAATTAAGTCCTGGTTTTCTGTTCCTGTATTACCCCTTAGTATAAATTGGTGGGCTCGACCTACAGACACCCTCACGATCTGCAGTGCAGACTGGTGGGTTATCAGACCCAGGTAGGGTTAATAATAATTTTTGTCACATGCATTATTCTTTATTCCAGGATCAGACATAGATATAATGTTTTTCTGCTGCTGCCTGAGGGTCACCACAATGATGTTTCTCTCCCAGGTCTTCAGGTGGTGCTGAACTCTATCATTAAGGCCATGGTTCCCTTGCTGCACATCGCGCTTCTTGTCTTATTCGTCATCATCATCTACGCCATCATCGGCCTGGAGCTGTTTATGGGCAAAATGCACAAAACCTGCTACTTCTTAACCAACAAAGGTAAGAAAGAGATCAGCTCCCCTGGAGTCATCTTCATAAAGAGTAATGGCTGATAAATTTGTCTCATCCTCAAGGTACTGATTTGTTTTTCTTTAAGATATCTGAGAAATCTGGATATGGCGGCCATTACAGCTGTCACATGGGTTTTTGTCCAGCTTTTCTAGAGACCTGTATGGCCATTTATATCTTGCTCTTTGCTCCTGAAAACTACTCAGGACACAATATAATTGTATCATTTTAATAATTTATGTTTTCATTCCTCATTATCGAGATCTCTGCTTCAAGGTAGTATATCCTGTACAAACCTTCTAATTGTCACAGCTGAGGTTTGTTACAATTGTATCTAGTTTTTGCAATCCTCTGTAAACATGACATCAGCACAAATCTCTCTCCTGTGCTGTGAATGTGATACAATGTGTCAGTACAAATGTATCAGTCTGGGATATGCTTATACCTGGAGGGTACATTAACACATACCGTATCCGCCGCAGATTTGCTACTACAAATTTGATGCTGTGGATTTGGTGCTACAGACTTGCTGCTGCCGATTCGCTATAATGGATTTTCTGCTGCAGATTTAATGCTGTGGATTTAATGCTGTGGATTTAGAGGTTCAAATGATCTCCGGCAGATATGCTGATACAGATTTGATACTAAAGATTTGATGTAACAAATTTGGTGCTGTGAATTTGATGCTGTGGATTTGATGCTGTGGATTTGATGCTGTGGATTTGATGCTGTGGATTTGATGCTGTGGATTTGATGCTGTGGATTTGCTCCTGTTACAAATTTGATGCTGCAGATTTAATGCTGTTAAATTAATATGAATTGTTGAACACCGCATCAAATCCGCAGTGGGTGTTGTACCTGTGACCCTAAAGCGGTGTTTCTCAACCTGCGCCTCTCCAGCTGTTGTTGTAAAATGACTCCTCAGCAACCCCTCAGCTGTAAGGTGTTATCATGTCAGGATGGGTTTTCAGGTTACTAGCGGAAAGCTGCTTAAATGCGTGATGTAAATTTTATTGGTCTGAGGAAAGGGTCAGGAGTTTACAGATTTTGCCTTCCTCACATTTCTGCTTTTGTTTCTTTTCAGAAGTCCCCGCAGAGGAGGAGCCGTCACCCTGCGCTCTCAATAGCAATAACGGTCGGCACTGTCCCAACGGGACCGTGTGTGAATCTGGGTGGGACGGACCCAAGCATGGCATCACCAATTTCGACAACTTTGCATTTGCCATGCTGACTGTCTTCCAGTGCATCACTATGGAGGGATGGACGGATGTATTATACTGGGTAGGTGTCTGGGCTCCTCGGATGAGGCACACCGGGATATATATATATATATATATATATATATATATATATATATATAAAGGGATGTAGCTTTGTCATGGAATCCATGCCATATGGTCATCAGGACACAGTACACTGCCTGCTCTATACACTATTTCTTCCATACTGCAATACAGAAAAGTATGCAAAGCAGACAGTGTTTCCTATGAAGCTGTTTCCCAGAATCATCCCGATGCCACTTTCCCACAGCGTTCCTTTGGATTTCCTTTTTTTTTCTTGGAACAATGTTTCCTCTTGTGTCCCACATCTCATGCCGTATGAGCCTCTCTGGGAGTTTTCAGTCTGGATTCGTCTTGGGGGCCTTCGAGATGTTCCACCCTGAGCCTAAAATTTACCTTGTCATGATCATCCGCATCATGTACAAGGCCCCGTTTCAGGGTCGGAGGGGTGAGACCGCAATTTAAAACTTTGAAGTGGATTTCCAGAGGCTGCAGAACATGAAAGGGTCTATAAATAAATCGTCTTCTGAGAACACGGAGCGGCGCTGCTATAAAGAGTCACACAACCTGCGAGCGGATTGTCAGTGAGCCCCACGCCTACTGCGATACTAATACTGGTATTTTATATTTTAAGATTGAAGATCCACTGTGGTTCATTGTACAGGATACATCTAAAGAGAATGGGAAGTAAATTCTTTCTATTGTCTTGTACTGATCTAGAGTTATGTCTCTAGTCACATCCAATTCAGCATTCACAAGTCTTCCAGCTGTCCTAGTTCTGCATTCTGCTACAAACATTCAGAAAGTCTTCACTACAGCATCCATGTTAGGACATAGTCAGTTGTCAGCCGTAATTCCGTCCCACGTCAGACAAAACAGCATCCCACCAACTCCCTCGGACTATTCGCCGTCAGTCGTCAGCGGTAACTCCATCCCCGTCAGGCGAAACAGCATCCCACCAACTCCCTCGGACCATTCCTCCGTCAGTCATCAGCCACAACTCCATCCCACCTCCTCCCTCGGACCATTCCTCCGTCAGTCATCAGCCACAACTCCCTCATCCGAAACTCCCTCATCCAAAATGATGTCATCCCTCAGACGATTCTCCCTCAGACGCAACTTCCTGCCGCATAGCAGAGCCGACGCTACACAGGATGTATCGAGTCGAAACTGTGAAACTTGCACATGTACTACAGACACTAGATGTTCTACAGAGTCTGTATAGCAGAGCCGACACTGAATAGCATGTACAGCAGAACCCGTATAGCAGAGAGCCAACACTTACTCGGCTCTGCTACACTGCAGGAAGGTTTTTCGTCTGAGGGATGACAGAGTTTCAGATGAGGGAGTTTTGGATGATGGAGGAGGGAGTTGCAGCTGACGCCTGACTGAGATTGGTCCGAGGGAGGAGGCGGGACAGCGTTAAGGCTGACGACTGATGATGTCCTTAAATGGACACCGTACTTCACCCCCGGTCATTATATACAATGTATCCAGAAAGTCTTCACCCCCAGTCACTATATACAATGTATCCAGAAAGTCTTCACCCCCAGTCACTATATACAATGTATCCAGAAAGTCTTCACCCCCAGTCAATATATACAATGTATCCAGAAAGTCTTCACCCCCAGTCACTATATACAATGCATCCAGAAAGTCTTCAGCCCCGATCACTATATACAATGTATCCAGAAAGTCTTCACCCCCAGTCACTATATACAATGTATCCAGAAAGTCTTCACCGCTGGTCACTATATACAATGTATCCAGAAAGTCTTCACCCCCAGTCACTATATACAATGTATCCAGAAAGTCTTCACCCCCGGTCACTATATACAATGTATCCAGAAAATCTTCACCCCCGGTCACTATATACAATGTATCCAGAAAGTCTTCACCCCCAGTCACTATATACAATGTACAGTGGGGCAAAAAAGTATTTAGTCAGCCACCAATTGTGCAAGTTCACCCACTTAAACATCTGACCATATGACATTCTCCCAATCCTCTTCTGGATCATCCAAATTCTCTCTAGCAAAATTCAGATGGGCCCGGACATATAATCGCTTAAGCAGAGGGACATGTCTAGTACTGCATGATTTGAGTCCCTGGTGGAGTAGTGTGTTACTGATGGTAGCCTTTGTTACTTTGGTCCCAGCTCTCTGCAGGTCATTAACTTGGTTCCCGTGTGTGGTTCTGGGATCTTTGATCACTGTTCTTGTGATCATTTTGACACCACAGGGTGAGATCTTGTGTGGAGCCCCAGATCGAGGGAGATTATCAGTAGTCTTGTATGTCTTCCATTTTCTAATAATTGCTCCCACAGTTGATTCCTTCACACCAAGCTGCTTGCCTATTGCAGATTCAGTCTTCCCATCCTGGTGCAGGTCTACAATTTTGTTTCTGGTGTCCTTGGACAGCTCTTTGGTCTTGGCCATAGTGGAGTTTGGAGTGTGACTGTTTGAGGTTGTGGACAGGTGTCTTTTATACTGATAACAAGTTCAAACAGGAGCCATTAATACAGGTAATGAGTGGAGGACAGAGGAGACTCTTAAAGGAGAAGTTACAGGTCTGTGAGAGACAGAAATCTTGCTTTTTTGTAGGTGACCAAATACTTATTTTCCACCTTAATTTGCTAATAAATTCTTTAAAATCAGACAATGTGATGTTATGGATTTTTTTTCTCATTCTGTCTCTCATAGTTGAGGTTATAACCTATGATGAAAATTACAGTATACTCATCTTTTTAAGTGGGAGAACTTGCACAGTTGGTGGCTGACTAAATACTTTTTGCCCCACTGTATCCAAAAAGTCTTCAGTCCCGGTCACTATATACAATGTATACAGAAAGTCTTCAGCCCCGGTCACTATATACAATGTATCCAGAAAGTCTTCACCCCGGTCACTATATACAATGTATCCAGAAAGTCTTCAACCCCGATCACTATATACAATGTATCCAGAAAGTCTTCAGCCCCGATCACTATATACAATGTATCCAGAAAGTCTTCATCCCCGGTCACTATATACAATGTATCCAGAAAGTCTTCACCCCGGTCACTATATACAGTGTATACTGAAAGTCTTCACCCCTGATCACTATATACAATGTATACTGAAAGTCTTCACCCCTGATCACTATATACAATGTATACTGAAAGTCTTCACCCCTGATCACTATATACAATGTATCCAGAAAGTCTTCACCCCTGATCACTATATACAATGTATACTGAAAGTCTTCACCCCCGGTCACTATATACAATGTATCCAGAAAGTCTTCACCCCCGGTCACTATATACAATGTATCCAGAAAGTCTTCACCCCCGGTCACTATATACAATGTATCCAGAAAGTCTTCACCCCCGGTCACTACATACAATGTATCCAGAAAGTCTTCACCCCGGTCACTATATACAATGTATCCAGAAAGTCTTCACCCCCGGTCACTATATACAATGTATCCAGAAAGTCTTCAGCCCCCACTCTCTTCTGTCACATTTGGTTCTGTTGCTCCTTGTGCTCCCCATAATGACAAAATGGTAACAGAATGTTACAAATCTTTACTAAGAAAAAACTAAAATCTTACACTGACACGAGTATTCTTATCCTGTACTCCGGACTTGGGTGAAGCCCCTTTGGCAGTGATTCCAGCCTCCAGTCTTCTTGGGGATGAGGCCACAAGGTTTACACACCTGGATTTGGGGATTTTCTGCCATTCTTCTTGGCAGATCCTCTCATCTCTGTCAGGTTGGATGAGGACCATCGGTGGAAGCCATTTTCAGGTCTCTCCAGAGATGTTCCATTGCCCAGATTGTGGAGGCTGCAGTGATGATTCTGGACCTTCTGAGAGTTTCTCCCATCTGCACACAGGATCTTTGGAGCTCATCCAGAGTGACCATTGGGTTCTTGGTCACCTGTCTTACCAAGGCCCTTATTCCCGAATTACTTAGTTTGGTGGGCAGCAGCTCTATGGTTGTTTCTTTTTTCCTCCATGTAAGAATTATGGAGGCCATTGAGCTCCTGGGAACTTTCAGTGTGGCAGCATTTTTGTCCCCTTCTTCAGATCTGTGGCTGCACACAATCCTGTCTATGAGCTCTACAGGCAATTCTTTTCACCTTATGGCTTGGTTTTTGCTCCAATATAAATTTTCAGCTGTGAGACCTTATACAGTGGTCCCTCAACATACGATGGTAATCCGTTCCAAACGGACCATCATTTGTTGAAACCATCGCATGTTGAGGGATCCTTGCAATGTAAAGTATACCACAGTGGTCTACAACCTGCGGACCTCCAGATGTTGCAAAACTACAACACTCAGTATGCCCGGACAGCCAACGGCTGTCCGGGCATGCTGGGTGTTGTAGTTTTGCAACATCTGGAGGTCCGCAGGTTGTAGACCACTGTTAGAGGAAGTTGTACTCTCCCTGTCCCCGCTGCTCCGGACCGTCACCGCTGCCCGGGATGTCGCCGTCCATCGCTGTCGCCCCGTCCACGAGGTGTCCCCGACGCTCTGGTAAGGCCTCTTCTTCCCCGGCATCCGCGGTCTCTGTCGCCGCCATCACATTGTTACGCACGCCGCTCCTATTGGATGATGGGACGGCGTGTGCCGCGACGTGATGACTTCGATGGAGAGCGCCGACGATGCAGGGG
This sequence comes from Hyla sarda, assembly GCF_029499605.1. Taxonomy (NCBI): domain Eukaryota; kingdom Metazoa; phylum Chordata; class Amphibia; order Anura; family Hylidae; genus Hyla; species Hyla sarda. The sequence goes on from NC_079192.1 coordinate 417,385,266, forward strand.
ATCCCGAAGAGGACGCGCCGGAGCCCCGAGGACAGGTAAGAGACATCACCAGAGCTCACGGGGCACCGTAAACGGCTATCCGGTGGCAGCTGAAGCAGTCAGTGCTGTCGGATAGCCGTTTATGCGATGGCCCCGACATACAAAAGCATCGTATGTTGATGCTGCCTTCAACATGCGATGGCCTCTGAGAGTGATCGTATGCTGAAATGATTGTATGTCGGGGCCATCGTAGGTCGGGGGGTCACTGTATAGAGAGGGCTGGGTCTTTCCAAATCCTGTCCAATCAGCTGAATCCAATCAGGAGACTCCAATCAAGGTGGAGAAACATCTCAGAGATGATCAAGAGAAATGGGAGGAGCCAGAGATAAATGTCACGTGTTAAAGCTAAGGGTCTAAATACTTATGCCCAGGCCAAAATACAGTTTTTCATTTGTAATAAATTTGCAAAAAAAATCTTAAATTCTGTTTCACATTCTCATTATGGGGTATTGGGGGGTAGACTTTTCTTTAATTTTAACATAAGGAACAACATAACAAAATATTTTAAAAAAAGTAAGAGGGGGTTGTCCATATTCCGGGGAACAGCTTGTTATTGTCTTCTAACATGTCGATGCTTTTCTCTCTTTAGATGCAAAACGCCATGGGTTACGAGCTGCCGTGTGTTTACTTTGTCAGTCTTGTCATCTTTGGATCGTTTTTTGTACTGAACCTGGTTCTCGGAGTGTTGAGTGGGTAAGAAGATGCAAAGTTTTCTACTTCTGCCATAGAATGATCCTTCTTACCTGTATATACTTTGACCAAAAGGAATAAAAAGAGATCTGAACTCACTTTTCTGCTGCTTGTGTTTAGAAGCAGGCAACAAGCTAGTTAATAGACACATTGTAATGCAATAATGTATGTACACAATGGCTGCTACAGAATAGTGGGGGAGATTTATCAAAACCTGTGCAGAGAAAGAGTGGTGCAGTTCCCCATAGCAACCAATCAGATTGCTTCTTTCATTTTTCACAGGCCTCTTTAAAAATGAAAGAAGCAATCTGATTGGTTGCTATGGGCAATTGCACCACTCTTAATACAGGATATAACTCAGGATCAGTACAGGATCAGTAATGTATGTACACAGTGACCTCACCAGCAGAATAGTGAGTACAGCTCTGGAGTATAATACAGGATATAACTCAGGATCAGTACAGGATAAGTAATGTAATGTATGTACACAGTGATCTCACCAGCAGAATAGTGAGTGCAGCTCTAGAGTATAATACAGGATATAACTCAGGATCAGTACAGGATAAGTAATGTAATGTATGTACACAGTGACCTCACCAGCAGAATAGTGAGTACAGCTCTGGAGTATAATACAGGATATAACTCAGGATCAGTACAGGATAAGTAATGTAATGTATGTACACAGTGACCTCACCAGCAGAATAGTGAGTACAGCTCTGGGGTATAATACCGGATATAACTCAGGATCAGTACAGGATAAGTAATGTAATGTATGTACACAGTGATCTCACCAGCAGAATAGTGAGTACAGCTCTGGGGTATAATACAGGATATAACTCAGGATCAGTACAGGATAAGTAATGTAATGTATGTACACAGTGATCTCACCAGCAGAATAGTGAGTACAGCTCTGGAGTATAATACAGGATATAACTCAGGATCAGTACAGGATAAGTAATGTAATGTATGTACACAGTGACCTCACCAGCAGAATAGTGAGTACAGCTCTGGAGTATAATACAGGATATAACTCAGGATAAGTACAGAATAAGTAATGTAATGTATGTACACAGTGATCTCACCAGCAGAATAGTGAGTACAGCTCTGGAGTACAATACAGGATATAACTCAGGATCAGTACAGGATAAGTAATGTAATGTATATACACAGTGACCTCACCAGCAGAATAGTGAGTACAGCTCTGGAGTATAATACAGGATATAACTCAGGATCAGTACAGGATAAGTAATGTAATGTATATACACAGTGACCTCACCAGCAGAATAGTGAGTACAGCTCTGGAGTATAATACAGGATATAACTCAGGATCAGTACAGGATAAGTAAGGTAATGTATGTACAGAGTGACCCCACCAGCAGAATAGTGAGTACAGCTCTGGAGTATAATACAGGATATAACTCAGGATCAGTACGGGATAAGTAATGTAATGTATGTACACAGTGACCTCACCAGCAGAATAGTGAGTACATTATTTGTGAGGATATCTATAAATGTTAAAATGGTGCAACAATCTTTCTAGAAATGAGTTGTATGTGTCCTTTTGCATAAGTTTAGTCTAGTTTTTTGAACCCCATTTATCTGACAATATTAAGATGATTGTGGGTCATTCTCTGAGCCCCCATTGAACTACTGCTAAATTTGTGTTGTGGAATGTTGGGAGACTATGGCCTGTTGTAAGTCCTTCACGAGATACACACCACCAGAGCCCCCCCCATCCCCCCCCCCCCCGTCTTATGTTTGCTGACAGCACCCCCGTCCCCCATTGGCCTGTCTCCCGATTCGCCATTTGCTCTGGTCTTTGTATCGTTCCCCTCCAGTGCTGGCCTACAGCCCTCCATAGAAAGCGCTCATGATTTGTGTAGCTGGAAATTACAGGTTCAGTGACGGATACATAAGCACTCGAAATTCTGAGCTCTACTTATTATCGCCATAAGCAGCTGCGGATCGCTTTGCGCCCTTTATCTGCGTGCAGATACAATTGCAGCCTTTTTTATCTGCCAAATAATATGTTGAATAAAACGTTTATGACTGATAATACTTGGAGCCGCGCCATTCTCCTCTGCTCCCAGTTACGGCACATTAGAGGAGGATGAGCACCTCAAAGGTTTGCAATCGTTGTGTAATGACCATAATCATTGTATTTACACCAATTAAAATATAAGAGGGGATTTCTCATTTGTCAAGCAAACAGTGTGTGACTGGCACTACCGCAGTCTCTAGACCTGCGGACCTCCAAATATTGCAAAACTACAACTCCCAGCATGCCCGGACAGCCGAAGGCTGTCCGGGCATGCTGGGAGTTGTAGTTTTGCAACATCTGGAGGTCTGCCGGTTGAAGACCACTGCTCTAGACTCTCCCCTGCTAGCTCTGTTGCTGCTCCCTGCCTCAGTATCTATGTTTTCACATGGAAATCCTTTGAATAAACCCTTAAAGGGGTACTCCGGTGAAAACCTTTTTTCTTTTCTTTTTTTTTTTTTAAATCAACTGGTGCCAGAAAGTTAAACAGATTTGTAAATTACTTCTATTAAAAAATCTTAATCCTTCCTGTACTTATTAGCTGCTGAATACTACAGAGGAAATTCTTTTCTTTTTGGAACACAGAGCTCTCTGCTGACATCACGAGCACAGTGCTCTCTGCTGACATCTCTGTCCATTTTATGAACTGTCCAGAACAGCATATGTTTGCTATGGGGGATTTCCTTTTACCCTGGACAGTTCCTAAAAATGGACAGAGATGTCGGCAGAGAGCACTGTACTCATGGTGTCAGCAGAGAGCTCTGTGTTTTAAACGGAAAATAATTTCCTCTGTAGTATTCAGCAGCTAATAAGTACAGGAAGGATTAAGATTTTTTAATAGAAGTAATTTACAAATCTGTTTAACTTTCTGGCACCAGTTGATTTAAAAAAAAAAAAAAAAAGTTTTTCACCGGAGTACCCCTTTAAATCTCCAGAATTGGTTAGTTGCCATTGTTTCATTCTACATTACCTACAAGCATTGTGGATTTATAATTTGCATGAAAATCTGCGTACTTTTTCTTTTCATTTGCACATTTGTGTCTGTTTCTAAATAAAAAAAATTGCGCAAGCAGCAAAAGGAATTGTGTCGATTTTTAAAAGGGTGCTCAATGGGGAAAAGACGTGAAACTATTAATTTCTTACAAGGAAGTAGAGTGATTTTTTTTATTATTATTTTTTGTGCACAAACTATGATAAGTATTCTTGTGTGATTTTTTTTTTGTTCCAAAATGATGATAACTGCAATGAATTTACACCCCCTCCAAGTGTAAAAAAAATGAAGAAATGACCAAGCACATGCAAAATGTACAAAAATGGCTTAACCCCTTAAGGACTCAGCCCATTTTGGCCTTAAGGACTCAGACAATTTAATTTTTACGTTTTCATTTTTTCCTCCTCGCCTTCTAAAAAATCATAACTCTTTTATATTTTCATCCACAGACTAGTATGAGGGCTTGTTTTTTGCGCGACCAGTTGTCCGTTGTAATGACATCACTCATTATATCATAAAATGTATGGCGCAACCAAAAAACACTATTTTTGTGGGGAAATTAAAACAAAAAACGCAATTTTGCTAATTTTGGAAGGTTTCGTTTTCACGCCGAACAATTTATGGTAAAAATGACGTGTGTTCTTTATTCTGAGGGTCAATACGATTAAAATGATACCCATTATTACATACTTTTATATTATTGTTGCGCTTAAAAAAAAATCACAAACTTTTTAACCAAATTAGTACTTTTATAATCCCTTTATTTTGATGACCTCTAACTTTTTTATTTTTCCGTATAAGCGGCGGTATGGGGGCTCATTTTTTTGCGCCATGATCTGTACTTTTTTTGATACCACATTTGCATATAAAAAAACTTTTAATACATTTTTTATAATTTTTTTTTAATAAAATGTATTAAAAAAGTAGGAATTTTGGACTTTTATTATTTTTTTTCGTTCACGCCGTTAACCGTACGGGATCATTAACATTTTATTTTAATAGTTCGGACATTTACGCACGCGGCGATACCAAATATGTGTATAAAAAATTTTTTTTACGCTTTTTGGGGGTAAAATAGGAAAAAACGGACGTTTTACTTTTTTATTGGGGGAGGGGATTTTTCACTTTTTTTTTTACTTTTACTTTTACATTTTTTTACATTTTTTTTTTACACTTGAATAGTCCCCATAGGGGACTATTCATAGCAATACCATGATTGCTAATACTGATCTGTTCTATGTATAGGACATAGAACAGATCAGTATTATCGGTGATCTTCTGCTCTGGTCTGCTCGATCACAGACCAGAGCAGGAGACGCCGGGAGCCGCACGGAGGAAGGTGAGGGGACCTCCGTGCGGCGTTATGAATGATCGGATCCCCGCAGCAGCGCTGCGGGCGATCCGATCATTCATTCAAATCGCGCACTGCCGCAGATGCCGGGATCTGTATTGATCCCGGCACCTGAGGGGTTAATGGCGGACGCCCGCGAGATCGCGGGCGTCGGCCATTGCCGGCGGGTCCCTGGCTGCGATCAGCAGCCGGGATCAGCCGTGCATGACATGGGCATCGCTCCGATGCCCGCGGTTATGCTTAGGACGTAAATGTACGTCCTGGTGCGTTAAGTACCACCGCACCAGGACGTACATTTACGTCCTGCGTCCTTAAGGGGTTAAAGGGGGTATTCCAGGAAAAAAACTTTTTTTTTGTTATATCAACTGGCTCCAGAAAGTTAAACATATTTGTAATTTACTTCTATTAAAAAATCTTAATCCTTGCAATAATTATCAGCTGCTGAAGTTGAGTTGTTGTTTTCTGTCTGGCAACAGTGCTCTCTGCTGACATCTCTGCTTGTCTCGGGAACTGCACAGAGTAGAAGAGGTTTGCTATGGGGATTTGCTTCTAAACTGGGCGGTTCCCGAGACACGTGTCATCAGAGAGCACTTAGACAGAAAAGAACAACTCAACTTCAGCAGCTCATAAGTACTGAAAGGATTAATATTTTTTAATAGAAGTAATTTACAAATCTGTTTAACTTTCTGGAGCCAGTTGATATGTAAAAAAAAGATTTTTTTTCCTGGATAACCCCTTTAAAAACAATCATAAATAAGGCGCATATACTTTAAACAAATTGCGCAAAAACAATGATAAATGTCCCTCTATGTATTTTCAATTCAGAATGTGGCCAAACTACACAAACTATGGGTTTCTATAGCGCTATTTGCCAGTTACAAAATGTTGACAATTTCTATATTCAATAAAGGACAGTTTAAACAGTGTGTGTGTCTAGTGCCACCTATCGACATAACAAGTACTGCAGTTTGGTTATATTATTTTTTTCTGTTTTGATTATTATTTTTAATTTTTTTCGGATGCCATTATAAAATTTAAAGCAACATGCTACCGCTATTTGTCATGTCCTTCTTTGACCTCTTGCTCTAAGGCTGCATTCACATCTCGTTTTTGCAATACTGTTGCCGTATCCAGTTTCTGTTAAAAAAAAATGTATGTCACCAAACCGGACCGAAACGTATGCAACCGTATATGCCTCCTCATGTTTTTAAACTGTATACGGTTTAAAAACGGATATACATTTGCATACGTTTTAATACGTTTTTCTTGAAAAAAAAATATATGGTTTTAAAGTTTGTCAACATTTTAAATAAAGTTCTTCTTTTTATTGAATTTCCCCCCAAAAAAAGAAAAAAATTAAAAACCGTATTGTGCAAACCGGATGTAACCGCATGCACATACGGTTACCTTAGAACTCCATTTTAAAATAACCGTATACAGGTTGGTTTTTGACCGGGACACATAACAGTAGTAGATTACAGTATGGTGTACCGTTAAAAACCGTATACAACCGTAAATTATGCAAAACGTACACAACCTGATGCTACGGTTGGCATATGGTTTACAATGAAATGTCTATGTATACGGTTTGCACTACGGTTCGATATGTTTTTTTTTTTTTATCAAACTGGATACGGCAACCGTATTGCAAAAACGAGGTGTAAATGCAGCCTAACCTGAAGCAGCTGACAATGAGCAGATCTTGTAACCATCTAATGAGAGGAGAGAATTCATCATATCTCAATATTTATCATGTAGCCTGGTGTTCTCTAACAAACTCCACTCATGAGGAGCTACAGGTTGGGAGGTCGGTAGCTAGAGAGGATGTTGGGATGGACCCTTTATGAAAGGTCTTCTCATCTGGCTGCTCCCCATGTTACGCTTTATATATTTCCATCCTTACATGGTTTATCCAGGAAAAACTGAAAAACAGAACTAATTTCTTCCAAAAACAGGACCACCCATGTCCTCAGGTTGTGTGCCATATTTAAATTTGACTCTATACACTTCAATGGGACTAAGCTGCAATACCACACACAACCTAAGGAAAAAGGTGGTGCTGTTTTTGAAAGAGATTAGCTCTGTTTATCCAATTCTGGATAACCCCTTTACTTTTACTAAGCTTCCTTCCTCTTGTCTTACCAGGGAGTTCTCAAAGGAGAGGGAGAAGGCCAAGGCTCGGGGCGACTTCCAGAAACTGAGGGAGAAGCAACAACTTGAAGAAGACTTGAAGGGTTACCTGGACTGGATCACACAGGCAGAAGACATAGACCCTGAAAATGAAGATGAAGATATCGATGAGGACAAACCCCGAAACAGTCAGTGGTGACATTACTATAAGTTACATCTTATACTTTTTTTTTCCCCCTGTTGCATTGTTGGAAATATTGACATTGATCACCATTATGCCAGACACCATACATCAGTAGCTTATCTATATCCTATACCAAAGTGCAGAAAAAAGAACTAGTACCAATCACCAGAACCTTTTATAAAAATGTGAAGAAAACCCTTTGAGACGGACGCCTGTGAGGGACACTTTGTTACACTAGTATAGGATATAGATGAGACTACTACCCGAGTAGAGCACCATTGTGACTCCTATTTTCCAGTTCACCTTGATTATTAGTTCCAATGGACTTGTTAAGTTTTTGGCCTTATTGTTCGTTTCTTTTCTCCTTTCTTATCACTTTTCTTTTCCCTTCCCCTTTCCCCTCTCCTTTGCCATTCAATTTCCTTTCCCCTTTTCTATTCCATTTCCTTTCACCATTCCTTTTCTTTAACTTTTTCCTTTTCTATTCCATTTTCTCTTTCCTTTGCCATCCCATTTCCTTTCCCCGTTCATTTTCTTTTCCATTCCTTTCCTATTCCATTTCCTATTACTATTCCTATATTACACCTCCCCTTTCCTATATAATTTCCTCTTTCCTTATATCTTTCCTTTTCCCTTTCGTTTGTCATTCCATTTCCTTTCCCCTTTTCCTTTACAGTTAATTTTCTTTTCCATTTCCCCTTCCGTTTGTTATTCTTTACTTATTCCCTTTCTATTCCACTCCTCCTTTCCTTTTCCCTTTCCTTTGCCATTTCATTTCCTTTCCCCGTTCTGTTTCCTTTACTGTTCCATTTCCCCTTTCCGTTACTTTTTCATGTTTTCCATTCCATTTCTTTCCACCTATCCTACTTAATTTCCTTTTCTTATCCCTTTCCTATTCCATTTCTTTTTCCTTTGCTTTCCTCATTCCTTTTGCCCCTTCTTTTACCATTCCAATTCTTTTCCACATTCCTTTTCCCCTTTCTTTCCTATTTCATTTCCATTTTCTCTTTCCTTTGCAATTACATTTCCTTCCTCTTTCCTTTCCCATTTCCTATTCCATTTCCTTTCCCTTTCCTACTTCAGTTCCCCTTTTCTTTTCTCTTTCCTATTTAATTTCCCTTTCCTTTCCTATTCCATGTCCATTTCCTTTCCCCTTCCTATTACTTCTTTATGTAAATTTGGATGTGACCTGAGTATAAGATCTGATATGTATAAGAGAAGTAAAGGGAAGGAATTACAAGGTTGTTTAATTTTTTATATACTGTGAAGCCGATAACCTTAATTATTTATAAAGCAACAATTTCCTTATATTGTAGAATATTTATAGCCTTGATTTTTTGTTGTTGTGTCCTGAGCCCTCATATTCCCTGCACATTTGATGCTGTTGTTGTGTCCTGAGCCCTCATCCTCCCTACACATTTGCTGTTGTTGTCTTGCGCCCTCATCCTCCCTGCACATTTGCTGTTGTTGTGTCCTGAGCCCTCATCCTCCCTACACATTTGCTGTTGTTGTGTCCTGAGCCCTCATCCTCCCTGCACATTTGCTGTTGTTGTGTCCTGAGCCCTCATCCTCCCTACACATTTGCTGTTGTTGTGTCCTGACCCCTCATATTCCCTACACATTTGCTGTTGTTGTGTCCTGACCCCTCATCCTCCCTGCACATTTGCTGTTGTTGTGTCCTGACCCCTCATATTCCCTGCACATTTGCTGTTGTTGTGTCCTGACCCCTCATATTCCCTGCACATTTGCTGTTGTTGTGTACTGAGCCCTCATCCTCCCTGCACATTTGCTGTTGTTGTGTCCTGAGCCCTCATCCTCCCTACACATTTGCTGTTGTTGTGTCCTGAGCCCTCATATTCCCTGCACATTTGCTGTTGTTGTGTCCTGACCCCTCATATTCCCTGCACATTTGCTGCTGTTGTGTCCTGAGCCCTCATCCTCCCTGCACATTTGCTGTTGTTGTGTCCTGAGCCCTCATCCTCCCTACACATTTGCTGTTGTTGTGTCCTGAGCCCTCATCTTCCCTGCACATTTGTTGTTGTTGTGTCCTGAGCCCTCATCCTCCCTACACATTTGCTGTTGTTGTGTCCTGACCCCTCATCCTCCCTGCACATTTGCTGTTGTTGTGTCCTGACCCCTCATCCTCCCTACACATTTGCTGTTGTTGTGTCCTGAGCCCTCATCCTCCCTGCACATTTGCTGTTGTTGTCTTGCGCCCTCATCCTCCCTGCACATTTGCTGTTGTTTTGTCCTGACCCCTCATCTTCCCTGCACATTTGCTGTTGTTGTGTCCTGACCCCTCATCCTCCCTGCACATTTGCTGTTGTTGTGTCCTGACCCCTCATCTTCCCTGCACATTTGCTGTTGTTGTGTCCTGACCCCTCATCCTCTCTGCACATTTGATGCTGTTGTGTCCTGCGCCCTCATCTTCCTTGCACATTTGCTGTTGTTGTGTCTTGCGCCCTCATCCTTCCTGCACAATTGATGCTGTTGATGCCAGCTTGCAGAGAGGGCAGTCTGCGATCCCCGATGTTACATGCCGCTTGCTCCCCATATTGCAGCGCAGTAGTCACGGCTGTGATTTATGAGTTGACCTTCCCTTCCAATGACACTAAACCGACAACCGGCTTCACTTTGTGATCTAAAGATATCTCCCCAGTAATGAGCAGAGACATTTGTCCAAGGGGAAGGCGGGGGCAGCACTCCTTGTGATTTGTTTCAAGCCCCATCTCCTGTCCTTTATTGGCGTCCAGTCAAGCATAAAATAATTCTCCGCTAAATTTAACAAGATTATCTGGAAAATCCAGCCCTGGAAGGCATCCTGCGTGGGTTCTGCTGAACGCCAAGAGAGTCCGGCTGTGTGGCCACTGCTTCTGTCGTCACTTCATAGAGCTGCAGCCCTTTATATTGTACAACCTAAGGACTTTTGAGGTCAACTTTTGATTAATATTTGGGGGTACCATATATTTTTAGTGACAAATGTAAATTGTAGTCCCTGAAATTGACAATTCTAATGCTGATTATCAGCTATAAGACAAGGGCTGTAACTTTATTATAAGCATTGGCCCAGGTATGGGAAATAAACATTTAGCTAATTCTGCTTTAAATGTGGTGGCTGCAAGTGCAAATGGGAATTTGCTGCTTGTGTGCAACCACAATGCTTGTCCTTCTAATTGCCAGACCACTAAGAAGACAATATTAGTACTGGAAGGGGGTGAAACTATATTCATAGTCTCAGTATCAACTGTAAGACTTAAAGGGGGCACAATCGGTGAAGTTACAGCGCCTGCTATTCATCCCCTGTCTGCTCATCTGCCTATGGCATTGTTCAGCACAAGGCAGCATGCTGTAACCACACCTCATTCTTCCTAAATGTCCCAAAAATATATATGTATATATGACAGGAAGATTGTGATGTAGACTGTAGGGGCTGTTCAGAGGTGATGATATCACTCAGGGGATAAGGCTAGAGCTGAAACACACAATCCAGCCACCCTTCCTGAGACAGCAGACCATAATGTGTTATCTCAGGAGAGCGGGAAGAGCCAGGAAGCTGCTAAGACAACACCACCCTGACGATGATAGGACAACACAACTTCCTAAGAGAAGAGAGGGAGGATCTAGGAGCTGCTGAGACAACACCACACTGACAGTGAAAGGACTCCACAACTTCCTGTGAGGAGAGAGGAGCTAGGAGCTGGATAAATCCCCACAATGGCAATACAAGAACTACACAGCTTTCTGTGAGGAGAGAGAGAGAGGATCTGGGGAGCTGCTGAGACAACACCATACTGACAATGAGATAACTACACACCTTCCTGTCAGGAGAGAGGGAGGAGTAAGGGAGATACTGAAACAACACCACACTGACATTGAGAGAACTACACAACTTCCTGTCAGGGATGAATGAAAGAAAATGCACACTGAAGCAAGTACAATTTGTGATAACGCTATATTAGTAAGTTTTTTATCTTGGGGTAATAGTTTTATTTGATTACAATTTTCTGATACTGAAATACCCCTTTACTATAGATGAGGACTGTTTATATAGTATTTAAAAAGGTAATCATGTAATACTTGGTCTGGCCAAGCTCAGATAGAAGGAAACACTCTTTCCAGCACCTTCTCCCTTCTTTGGCTAATAGATGATCAGGGGGTTCTGTATTATGTTCTCTCCTTTAATATGATCTTCTGCTTCTCACACATACAGGAAACTAAGGAAATCACTTGTCCGCCCCCTTGTTGCTTCTTCTCCCCTCTTATATGCAACCTTATATGCATCCACCTCCTCCCTGCCTTATAACCCTGATTCTTTTGAGTTCTTTGTAGCTTTGGGTATTCTCAACAATTTGTGCTCTTTTTGTGCTGCTTTGCAGTGAATATGCCCACCAGCGAGACCGAGTCTGTAAATACTGACAATGTAGGCAGCGGAGATGTGGAAGAAGAGAGCTGCGGAGTCCGGTTGGCGTGAGTAGATCCTGACCCAATAAAGTATTTTCATTATTCTGTTGCAGTAAGAGAGATGTTTGCAGAGCTGTGCCCGCATGTGTTGTGAATCTTCAGTTCCGTTTATGTCCCACCGGATTTCACATACTGAGATTTGTAGTTCACCGACCAGAACACGGTTGTGGGAATGAGGGTGGACTCTTTGCTCTCCATGTAGATCTTACTCATAGTTATCATCTCACGTTGTAGAGGGAGGGAGGAAGAAAATGTTCAATGGGGGTGAATAATGTAATTTCTGACTCAACATCATTTCCATTTTCCTTTCTTTCAGGCACAGGATTTCCAAGTCTAAATTTAGGTAAGAATTATATACTTTAGATCTGTGCTGAGTCATAAGGTAACAAGCGGCTGCTCCATATAACCCAGGCCCTGAAGAAAGCAGAAAACAGCTATGGAATCTGCTGAATCCTGCCATCTCCTCATGGGCAGAGTTTAGAATAAAGTGGCATTTTTAGGACAGACTCAGCCATTACTGTATTTCACAATGATCGGTACATCCTAAAACAACATAGAATATAACCCATGCGGTGCCAGTTCTGGAAGGTTAATAGAGGCAACAGCTTAAAGACAATATTGTGGTGTCCAGCGTGATTATAACTTCTGTCTGCCACACAGTTAAAACATTGTAATGTGGCCCTTGTAATTCAGGACCATGGAGAAGGCATGTAGGAGTAATCTGCATTAAAAGATATCATCTGCACTGATATAGAAATAGTCGATGCATCTTCTAGGAACGCTGCTGGGTCCTTCAATTTTCCTGGAATGCTTTCTTCTATGATCCTTGTATTGTAATAGAGTACTTTATCAGCACACATATGTAGAATCTGGTTATAGAATTTGTGTTTTGTCCTTTAGAGCTGTATAGAAACCTGCATTCTTCATCCTGGTATGGAAATTCATGGGAGCGGGAACCAGCAGAGCAGGGGGTTATACAATCTTTTGGTTATAGTCATTGATAAATGTCAGCTGTATTCAGGGATAATTATTGGCTGTATGAGATACTTAGCGCTAATCACAGACCGCCCACTCTGAAGAGCTGATCCCTCTTAGCAACTGCGGCTTCACTAACAATGGAGAGAAAAGGGGGATCTGTCATGTGTTTTCCATCTCAAGGAGAATTCACTTAGGTCAGTAGGAGGCTCGTGTTTGACCCCCTGACAATGGTTGCAAAATGTACAACCTGACAAGAGAGGCTACTGCCCTCATAGGACTCCCTACCTCCAGAAGCCTCTATACATAGAATTGGTTTTTCAGATCTCTACTGACCTTTACCACCCAATCAAAAGGCAACTTTATCAAGAGACTAAACCACTCTATGAGCTTGAGCATATACATTTATCGTACAGACCCCTACTAATCGCACAGGATAGGGGATCAATCCGGTTTGCAAGTTTGGGGGAAGAATTGGTTAGGGGTCGGTGTTTTTTGTTAATTTTGCTGTCCCGACCTCTGGAGCATTCTGTGAAAACGGGGATCAAACTCTCCTTGCTGAATGAAGAAGTGGGTCGGTATACATTTTCTTGTTTATGGGAGTCCTGTACTCGGGTATCTTTAGCACTCCCATAGACAGTGACCCACCACTACGTTCAGTGTAAAGAGTGAAGTTCCCACGGGGGATCCCATAAGTTGGACTCCCTCTGCCCTGAACATTTCCCTGCAATCAAGCATCTATACCCCCTTTAATCCAAATACTGTAAATATAAGATTACTGATCTAGACTGCACACAAGTGCAAGAAACCCTCAGATGTTAGTGGGTATGTGTATATTTTAAGCCTATCTCTGTTGACTAACAGAAAGCAGAAATCTTGTTCATGGTAAGAAATTAAAACAGGAAGTCTGTTCTATAAGGTGAAGGGATGAATAAGATTCCCCAAAATCCAAATAGTGAATTGAGTTTATAAAGGTAAATATAAATGATATTTTGAATTTTTCGTTTACATTTTTTTTATGATCATTGTTATTTATTTATTCCCACATCCTTCATATGTCTAAAGTCGGTATTGGCGTCGATGGAACAGGTTTTGCCGGAGGAAGTGTCGGGCAGCTGTGAAGTCGAACGTCTTCTATTGGTTGGTGATATTCCTAGTGTTCCTTAACACACTCACCATTGCTTCTGAGCACTACAACCAACCAGGCTGGCTCACTGAGGTACAAGGTAAGGACCAGGAGTAAACAACTTACAGCTAGCAGATATCTTAGAAATCGTGAGAAATGGAAGCCCATGTCTCTAGAAACTGATGTTTTATTCTTTTATTTCCAGACACAGCAAACAAGGTCCTCCTGGCTCTGTTCACGGCGGAGATGCTCCTGAAGATGTACAGCCTCGGTCTCCAGGCCTACTTCGTCTCCCTCTTCAACCGCTTTGACTGCTTCATTGTCTGTGGGGGGATTCTGGAGACCATACTTGTGGAGACCAAAATCATGTCTCCTCTGGGAATCTCTGTCCTGCGATGTGTGCGCCTCCTCAGGATATTCAAGATAACCAGGTGAGGAAGATGACTTGGGCTGTGTTCACATGGAATCCTTTTTATCCAGATTCTGTTTTGTGAATGTGTATGGAATCCAATCCCCAAGTCCAAAACTGCGGCAAAGTAAAATGCGACAGAAATCCAAGGAAATTCCTAAGAGAGGAGAGTTCTTCTGCCCAGTTCATTATTTTTCTTTATTATCCTTCAGTCTCTCTTTTTTCTTTCCTTAAATGCTTACTATTTGTATCTTCCTTTCTTTCTATCTTTTGTTTTCTTTATTTTCTTTGTTATTTTCTTTATTCACGCTTTCTTTTTCTTTATTTCCTTTTGTCCTTTCTATATTCATATCTTTTTTTTTTTTTATTTACTTTTTTTTCTTTTTCCTTTTGTACTTTCTATTTTCCTTTTTCTTTATTCTCTTTTGTTCATTCTCTTTCTTTCTATTTGTTGTTTCTTTCTATCTTCCTTTCTTTTTCTTAATTTCCTTTCTTCTATATTTATTATATCTTCCTTTATTTTTATTTATTTTCCTTTTTTTTTTCTTTCTCTTTATTTTCTTTTGTTCTTTATTTCTCTCTTACTTTCTTTATTTCCTTTCATTCTTTCTATCTTTCTTTTTCTTTCTTTCTGTCTTTCTATCATCCTATCTTTTTCTTTCTTTCTATCTATCTTTCTTTATTTTTCTAAGTTTTATTCTTTCTGTCAAAATTATCAGGGACATTCTGAATTCTTATTTACATCTAGAGGATGAAAATCTATCCCTTGAGAATCTTGCTCACACAGCTGTAAGGGTATGTTCACACATATTGCACATCTGGCTCATGTTTTTGCTACGAGACTCACTGCAAAAATCCAAGACTTACCCTAATTTCCAGCCTTGGATGTGCAGCTGATTCACATAAGTATTCCCCCCACGACCACTAGGGCTAATATGTGCCATAACATACTTTCCATTTCTGTACATCGTCTGAAAATTCATGCTCCAATTTTTCTTTGCATGCGGAATCCCTATCCTAATTTGTGAAGCGTTTTTAGGATCTGTTCCAAAATCTGTGTCCATATTCGTGTGAACAGGGCTTTTGCCTTATTACAACAGAGGGGTATGAGCAGGTTGTTTCCATTAACTGACTGCAAGCAGAGATCTTATAAATGTTGGCGAACTGGAACACTAAGTTGCATAACTTTTTATTGTGCTTTTTTTTCATACAACCAGAAAAATTAAATGGAAAGTGTGTGGAGCTGGATGTTCCAATGTGGATATGTCCTGTACAGCCACTGATGTGCTCTTTGTTATTACAGGTATTGGAACTCTTTGAGTAATCTTGTGGCCTCGCTGCTGAATTCTGTGCGCTCTATCGCGTCTCTGCTGCTCCTTCTCTTCCTCTTCATCATCATTTTCTCGCTGCTCGGGATGCAACTTTTTGGGGGTAAATTTAACTTCGACGAGATGCAGACGCGCAGGAGCACATTCGACAATTTCCCCCAGGCGCTTCTGACTGTTTTCCAGGTATGGAGTTACTGCTGATAAATAACAAGTTCTCACTTTCTTTCGGAGAACTATTCCTCACAGAGTTTCTTCTTAGATCCTCACAGGGGAGGACTGGAATTCTGTGATGTATGATGGGATCATGGCATACGGTGGACCCTCATTTCCTGGGATGCTTGTCTGTATATATTTCATCATCCTCTTTATCTGTGGAAACTGTATCCTTTATGATGTTGTACAGAGCAATTGAAGCAGATTTAGTTGTCAGATTACTGTGTGATACATTGTGTAAACACTGCATCTCTCTGGTCACAATGAGAGGACAATGGACCAGTTCATTTTTGCTTATATAGTGCAGCATAGGCTATAATTAGAGAATAATGTAGAGGTTCTTATGTATGCTTTGTGCTTACCTGTTTTAGCTGATGTGGTTTGGGGTTAGTTTACATACTGTGCAGTTTTGATGTATTTTCTCATTTAGGATCTGTTCACACGTGCGTACAGGATCCTGCGCAGATTTGATGCGCAGGATTTTCTGCTGCAGATTTCAATGTACACTAAATGACTGAGCACAGCTTACAAATACTGCGCATAAAATCTGCGCAGGATCCTGTACATGTGAATGTACCCTAAGGGCTCATTCACACGAGCGGATTTTAGTGCGGATTTTCCGTAGCTGATCTGCTGCTTATTTTCAGCTGCTTATTTTATCATTGACCTACCAGCAAAAAATAATGATAATAAGAAAATAAGCAGCTGAAAATAAGCAGCAGAAAATCCACAGCAAAATCCGCACTGAAATCCGCAGCAAAATCTGCTCATGTGAATGGACCCTTAGGGTGCATTTTTTAAGAGCTGAAGGGGGGTATATAACTACTATATATCATGATTCCCATATAGATAGCAGCAGCGGAATACAGATGGGCATAGTGGGGAGGTTTTTAACCACTACATATCCTGATCCCATAGAGATAGCTGCAGCAGTATACAGATAAAACTGGAGGGGAGGTGTATAACTACTATATATCCTGATCCCATAGATATATCAGCAGTATACAGAGAGAGTTGGAGGAGAGGTATATAACTACTATATATCCTGATTCCATAGAGATATCAGCAGTATACAGAGAGAGTTGGAGGGGAGGTGTATAACTACTATATATCCTGATTCCATAGAGGTATCAGCAGTATACAGATAGCGCTGGAGGGGAGGTGTATAACTACTATATATCCTGATTCCATAGAGATAGCAGCAGTATACAGAGAGAGCTGGAGGGGAGGTGTATAACTACTATATATCTGGATCTCATAGAGAAAACAGCAGCAGTATACAGATAGAGTTGGGGAAAAGAGGTCTGGGAACTAGCAGGAGAGATCTAATAGGTCAGCGGTCTTCAAACTGTGGCCCTCCAGATGTTGCAAAACTACAACTCCCAGCATGCCCGGACAGCCAACGGCTGTCCGGGCATGCTGGGAATTGTAGTTTTGCTACATCTGGAGGGCCACAGTTTGAAGACCACTGTAATAGGTGATGATGTCATCCTGTCATCCATTCACAGTAAGTCACCTGACCCAGGACTGACCAGTTCCTCTGACACATTAAGCACTATGATTTTCTTTGGGCCATGCTGGTGATCACATGACCCAGTTACAGTAATGAAATGCGCCCTAGTGCACACTGATACATTGTTTGCAGATATTACACGTTCTGGATTTGTGTCACAGTTCCTTAATGTCAACCAGACATCCTTCTGAATGTCTTCTTGGCCATTGCTGTTGATAATCTGGCTGACGCAGAGAGTCTGACTTCAGCTCAGAAGGAGGAGGAGGAAGAGAAGGAGAGAAAGAAGCTGGCCCGGTGGGTTTGGAGAGAAGCCCCCTAAATGTATTTCCTCTCATGTTCTTCTTATCTTTTTAATTGCTTATTACTTGTAAATTACCCCCCCCCCCCTACACAGTTGGTAAATTGGATATGCTGTTTGAAAGACAAACTCGGATATCCAGTGCTGTGCCCCATTTAGAATACAAGCTTCATGTGCATTTAAAAAGAATGTAAGTAAATACACTGCTCAAAATAATAAAGGTAACACTAAACAACACAATGTAACTCCAAGTCACTGACACTTGTGTGAGATCCCACTGTCCACTCAGGAAGAACACTGATTGACAATCAATTTCACATGGAACAGACAACACGTGGAAATTATAGGCAATTAGCAAGACACCCCAATAAAGGAGTGGTTCTGCAGGTGGTGACCACAGACCACTTCTCAGTTCCTATGCTTCCTGGCTGATGTTTTGGTCACTTTTGAATGCTGGCGGTGCTTTCACTCTAGTGGTAGCATGAGATGGAGTCTACAACCCACACAAGTGGCTCAGGTAATGCAGCTCATCCAGGATGGCACATCAATGCGAGCTGTGGCAAGAAGGTTTGCTGTGTCTGTCAGCGTAGTGTCCAGAGCATGGAGGAGCTACCAGGAGACAGGTCAGTACATCAGGAGACGTGGAGGAGGCCCTAGGAGGGCAACAACCCAGCAGCAGGACCGCTACCTCCGCCTTTGTGCAAGGAGGAGCAGGAGGAGCACTGCCAGAGCCCTGTAAAATGGCCTCCAGCAGGCCACAAATGTGCATGTGTCCACTCAAATGGTCAGAAACAGACTCTATGAGGGTGGTATGAGGGCCCGACGTCCACAGGTGGGGGTTGTGCTTACAGCCCAACACCGTGCAGGGCGTTTGGCATTTGCCAGAGAACACTAAGATTGGCAAATTCACCACTGGCACCCTGGGCTTTTCACAGATGAAAGCAGGTTCACATTGAGCACGTGACAGACGTGACAGAGTCTGGAGACGCCGTGGAAAATGTTCTGCTGCTTGCAACATCCTCCAGTATGACTGGTTTGGCAATGGGTCAGTAATGGTGTGGGGTGGCATTTCTTTGAGGGGCTGCACAGCCCTCCATGTGCTTGCCAGAGGTAGCCTGACTGCCATTAGGTACCGAGATGAGATCCTCAGACCCCTTGTGAGACCATATGCTGGTGCAGTTGGCCCTGGGTTCCTCCTAATACAAGACGATGCTAGACCTCATGTGGCTGGAGTGTGTCAGCAGTTCCTACAAGAGGAAGGCATTGATGCTATGGACTGGCCGCCCGTTCCCCTGAATCCGATTGATCACATCTGGGACGTCTCGCTCCATCCACCACAGACTGTCCAGGAGTTGGCGGATGCTTTAGTCCAGGTCTGGGAGGACATCCCTCAGGAGACCATCCTCCACCTCATCAGGCCCAGGCATTGTATGGAGGTCATACGGGCACGTGGAGGCCACACACACTACTGAGCCTCATTGGGACTTGTTTTATGGACATTATATAAAGTTGGATCAGCCTGTAGTGAGGTTTTCCTCTGTGATTTTGAGTGTGACTCCATATCCAGACCTCCATGGGTTGATACATTTGATTTCCATTGATAATTTTTTGTCAGCGCATTAAACTATGTAAAGACGAAAGTATTTCATACAATTAATTCATTTATTCAGATCTAGGATGATCTTAGTATTCCCTTTATTTTTTTGAGCAGTGTAGGCTTCCAAAGTATAACCCTGTCTTCTTTGCGTTGCTCAGTACGGCCAGTCCCGAGAAAAAGCAGCAAGACCATGACTCCATAGGAAAGTCACCTGTGCCAGCCCTGGATGAAAACAAAGAGAAGATAGAGCTGAAGGCAATCACGGCGGATGGAGAGTCCCCACCAGCAACCAAGGTGTGAATCCTGACACAAGGATTGTCGCATAGGCGTCATGCACCGCCCCCCTCAGGCCCTACATGAGGCATAACTTAGTGTATACATTTTGCTGGAGTTCTCCCTTAAATGTGGAGACTTGCATTTGCTTAAAACATTTATGTCTTTTGTATTATAGATCAACATGGAAGAATATTCATCTCATGAAAACGACGAGAAATCTCCTTACCCGAGCAACGACAACCCAGGTAACGAAACAATATCTCCCGGCTAGCTTTAAAGGGGTACTCCGCCCCTGGCATCTTATCCCCTATCCAAAGGATAGGGGATAAGATGTTAGATCGCCGCGGTCCCGCTGCTGGGGATCGCCGCTGCGGCACCCCGCCATCATTACTGCACAGAGCGAGTTCGCTCTGTGCGTAATGACGGGCAATACAGGGGCCGGAGCAGCGTGACATCATGGCTCCGCCCCTCATGACATCACGGCCCGTCCCCTTAATACAAGTCTATGGCAGGGGGGTGACGACCGCCACGCCCCCTCCCATAGACTTGTATTGACGGGGCGGGCCGTGATGTCACGAGGGGCGGAGCCGTTATGTAACGATGCTCCGGCCCCTGTATTGCCCGTTATTACGTGCAGAGTGATCTCGCTCTGCGCAGTAATGATAGCGGGGTGCTGCAGCAGCGATCCCCGGGGTCCCCAGCAGCGGGACCCCGGCGATCTGACATCTTATCCCCTATCCTTTGGATAAGATGGGGATAAGATGTCTAGGGGCGGAGTACCCCTTTAATCATAGATGCTGCTCTGTTGTGGGTGGATTACCCCCTTAATTTCGTAGACCCCCTTCTGCTATCACTTCCAAAATTCAGCCCATTTACTTGCGTCTCTGTATATTTGTCTTTTCTATCACTTTGTACTTGCGGTACAAAATTTATTGTGATTGTATTTTACTGTATTATAATACTTGCTGGGAGAAGTGTCCGGCGTCCTGTCACTGCAGGATATAGTTTGTTTCTTCCTACTGGCGAGCTTACTCAGCACCCTTTGGCGTACTGTTAGATTTCCTCTGCACCTTATGAACCTAGTGATACCAGGTGCCTTGTCGGTTTGTGTTGCACTCCATGTAGTGAGGTTACTGTTTACCTGGTTTGAGGACCGTAGCAGTTAATGTTTTGTGCTATTGTTATTGTTACTGCGGTACAATAATAATGGCACAATAGGCCTAGTAAGGCCATGAGCGATACTTGGTGTTACTGCATTACTGATCTGCAATGGCTGACCCGATACATATTTGGCTTAATATTAGCCTCTAGTGACCAGCATTGGACTAGCAGTGCCCCAAGTCGCATATTGTAGTCCTCATCTAGTATACACCAATTATTTTGTATATTTTCATATTTCATACTCTATGATGATTTCCATCTATGTACAGCACTTTATTCCCCTGAAGACATCCCCAAATGGGTAGAAAAGTGTTGGGAATTTGTTGAATTTAAGAGGGAATTAGATGTTTTAGACTAAGAGAATTGTGAATGCGATGGGGGAGATATATTAATACCTGAGTAGAGGAAGGGTGGTGCAGTTTCCCATAGAAACCAATCAAATTGATTCTTTCATTTTTCTCAGGCCTCTTTAAAAATGGAAGAAGTGATCTGATTGGTTGTTATGGGCAACTGCCCACTCTTCCTCTACACTTTATATGATAAGTTTTTCATGTTAAATTATATTTTTCGACACCTCAGTTTATTCTTTAGTTTTATTGTATTATAATATAATGTTATTGTAATTGTATTCTATTGTATTGTAATATAATGTTATTGTACTTTCTCAGGAGAAGAGGAAGAGGAAGAACCTGAGATGCCTGTCGGTCCCCGTCCCCGTCCTCTCTCTGAAATGCACATCAAGGAAAAAGCAGTTCCCATGCCAGAGGCCACCGCATTCTTCATTTTTCGCTCAGATAACAAGTAATGTCATCTATTTCTGATCTAACCAGTCCATAAACATGATACTATTAATGACTGAGACAGATATTTGCAGACAGATACACATAGATCTCCCAATAAGGAAGTTTGAACCTTTATGGTCTTTGTCAAGCCTTAACAAAGACCACTTGGACCTCTGGTGATAGAGCTGGATCTCTGGTTATACAGCTGGATCACTTATAACAGAGCGGGATCTCTGGTGATAGATCTGGATCTCTTATAATAAAGTTGGATCTATGGTATATGGTAATAGAGTTAGATCTCTGGTAATAGAGCTGTATCCCTGATGACATAGCTGGATCTCTGATAATAGAGCTGGATCTCTGATAATAGAGCTGGATCTCTGATAATAGAGCTGGATCTCTGATGATAGAGCTGAATCTCTGATAATATAGCTGAATCTCTGATAATATAGCTGGATCTCTGATAATAGAGCTGGATCTCTGATAATAGAGCTGGATCTCTGATAATAGAGCTGGATCTCTGATTATAGAGCTAGGTCTCTGATAATAAAGCTGGATCTCTGATAATAGAGCTGGATCTCTGATAATAGAGCTGGATCTCTGATAATAGAGCTGGATCTCTGGTGACAGAGCTGGATCTCTGATAATAGAGCTGGATCTCTGATAATATAGCTGGATCTCTGGTGACAGAGCTGGATCTCTGGTGACAGAGCTGAATCTCTGATAATAGAGCTGGATCTCTGATAATAGAGCTGTATCTCTGATAATATAGCTGGATCTCTGATAATATAGCTGGATCTCTGATAATATAGCTGAATCTCTGATAATATAGCTGGATCTCTGATAATATAGCTGGATCTCTGATAATAGAGCTGGATCTCTGATAATATAGCTGAATCTCTGATAATATAGCTGGATCTCTGATAATAGAGCTGGATCTCTGATAATAGAGCTGGATCTCTGATAATAGAGCTGGATCTCTGATAATAGAGCTGGATCTCTAATAATAGAGCTGGATCTCTGATAATAGAGCTGGATCTCTGATAATAGAGCTGGATCTCTGATAATAGAGCTGGATCTCTGATAATAGAGCTGGATCTCTAATAATAGAGCTGGATCTCTGATAATAGAGCTGGATCTCTGATAATAGAGCTGGATCTCTGATAATATAGCTGGATCTCTGATAATAGAGCTGGATCTCTGATAATAGAGCTGGATCTCTGATAATAGAGCTGGATCTCTGATAATAGAGCTGGATCTATGGAAATAGAGTTAGATCTCTTTTGATAGACCTGGATCTCTGGTAATACAGGTCTATCCCTGGTGATAGAGCTGGATCTCTTGTGATAAACCTGGATCTCTGGTGACAGAGCTGGATCTCTGATAATAGAGCTGGATCTCTGATAATAGAGCTGGATCTCTGATAATAGAGCTGGATCTCTAATAATAGAGCTGGATCTCTAGTGGTAGACCTGGATCTTTGGTGATGGGGCTGGATCTCTGGTGATGGGGCTGGATCTCTGGTGATGGGGCTGGATCTCTGGTGATGGGGCTGGATCTCTGGTGATGGGGCTGGATCTCTGGTGATGGGGCTGGATCTCTGGTGATGGGGCTGGATCTCTGGTGATAGAGTTGGATCTCTGGTGATGGGGCTGGATCTCTGGTAATAGAGCTGTATCCCTGGTGACAGAGCTGGATCTCTGATGACATAGCTGGATCTCTGGTGATGGGGCTGGGTCTCTGGTGATGGGGCTTGATCTCTGGTGATAGGGCTGGATCTCTGGTGATGGGGCTGGATCTCTGGTGACGGAGCTGGATCTCTGGTGACGGGGCTGGATCTCTGGTGACGGGGCTGGGTCTCTGGTGATAGAGCTGGATCTCTGGTGACGGGGCTGGATCTCTGGTGACGGGGCTGGGTCTCTGGTGATAGAGCTGGATCTCTGGTGACGGGGCTGGGTCTCTGGTGACGGGGCTGGGTCTCTGGTGATAGAGCTGGATCTCTGGTGACGGGGCTGGATCTCTGGTGACGGGGCTGGGTCTCTGGTGATAGAGCTGGATCTCTGGTGACGGGGCTGGGTCTCTGGTGACGGGGCTGGGTCTCTGGTGACGGGGCTGGGTCTCTGGTGACGGGGCTGGGTCTCTGGTGACGGGGCTGGGTCTCTGGTGACGGGGCTGGGTCTCTGGTGACGGGGCTGGGTCTCTGGTGACGGGGCTGGGTCTCTGGTGACGGGGCTGGGTCTCTGGTGACGGGGCTGGGTCTCTGGTGACGGGGCTGGGTCTCTGGTGACGGGGCTGGGTCTCTGGTGACGGGGCTGGGTCTCTGGTGACGGGGCTGGGTCTCTGGTGACGGGGCTGGGTCTCTGGTGACGGGGCTGGATCTCTGGTGACGGGGCTGGGTCTCTGGTGACGGGGCTGGGTCTCTGGTGACGGGGCTGGGTCTCTGGTGACGGGGCTGGGTCTCTGGTGACGGGGCTGGGTCTCTGGTGACGGGGCTGGGTCTCTGGTGACGGGGCTGGGTCTCTGGTGATGGGGCTGGATCTCTGGTGACGGGGCTGGGTCTCTGGTGATAGAGCTGGATCTCTGGTGACGGGGCTGGGTCTCTGGTGACGGGGCTGGATCTCTGGTGACGGGGCTGGATCTCTGGTGACGGGGCTGGATCTCTGGTGACGGGGCTGGATCTCTGGTGACGGGGCTGGATCTCTGGTGATGGGGCTGGATCTCTGGTGACGGTGCTGGATCTCTGGTGATGGGGCTGGGTCTCTGGTGATGGAGCTTGTGCTGTTTCTGTGCTCCTCCAGATGTTGACTGCGGTGACTTTGCTTTCTTGCTTCCCTCGCACTTCTCTAACCTCCGGGAATTGGGTCATCTCCTTCTATCCTTGTTAATTAGACCAAGGCCCTTCATGATCAGTGAACTCACGGGAAAGGCTCAGCTCAGATTATTAATTCAGTTTCTTTTGGTAAGAAAACATTTGGTAGTTTGTGTCCTTTGCAGTTATTATTTTAACCCATTGTCTCCTTTCTGTTTCCAGGTTCCGAGTCAATTGTCACAAAATTGTCAACAATAACATTTTCACCAACCTCATTCTGTTCTTCATCCTCCTGAGCAGCATCTCGTTGGCCGCAGAAGACCCTGTGCGACACTATTCCTTCAGGAACCAAGTATGCACAATGTCTCCTCTTGTCTGGGGTATGGGAGATCCAACCTGACCCCTCCACCCCATCATATCAGCTGCAGGGAACCGTCTTGGCTGCGAGATTTGTCTTTATATTTTATTACAAAGTGAATATGATGCACAGTCATAGATTGGCATCACACACAGCCAGAAAAGTGTACAGCATTAAATCTGTCCAGGATAGCTTCTGCACCAGTTGTCTCCAACCTGTGGCTTTCTAGCTGTTGTGAAACTACAACTTCCAGCATGCCCGTACAGCCATTGAAGTCGACTGGTGTATAGGGTTAGTAGACTAAAGGGGATCTCCGGTACATGAATACTTATCCCCTATCCGCAGAATCCTGTGGATAGGGCAGAAGTGTCTGATCGCAGGAGATCCAATCACTTGGACCCCCGCAATCTCCTTCCCGGCACCCCAACTCTATCCATGCACAGACCACCGCAAGAAGCAGTGGCTGACATACCCGCTGCATGTATCTCTGTAGGAGAGCCAGAGATATACAAACAGTCTATCTCTGGCTTTCCCATAGAGATAAATGAAGGGGGGTGTCGGCCACCGCTTTGAGAGGTGATCGACAGTAATGCGTGCATGGAGAGAGCTGGGGTGCCTGGTATGAGATTGTGAAGGTCCCAGATGTCGTACCTTCCGCAATCAGACACTTATCCCCTATCCACAGGATTCTGTGAATAGGGGATAAGTACCCTGTAAAAAACACTCCAGTTTTTTTTTTTTTTCATTTGTGTGTGATCTACAGCATGATCTACAGCATGAGCTGTTTCTTTCCAGCAAAGCTGCATCCATGCATTTCATTACTGTAACTGGGTCATGTTATCACCTGTCTGACCCACAGAAAGTCACAGTGCTTATAGTCAGGGAAGTGGTTAGTCAGCTGGCTTCCTGTGAACGACAGGATGGCATCATTGCCTATCAGATTTATCCTGGCAGCTCCCAGACCCCTCAAGCTCTATCTGTATACTGCTGCTATCTCTATAGGATCAAGATATATAGTAGTTATAACCCTCCCCTCAGCTCTATCTGTATACTGCAGCTATCTCTATGGTATCAATATATATATAGCAGTTATACATGTCTCCTCCAGCTCTATCTGTATATTGTTGCTGCTATCTCTATGGTATCAATATATAGTAGTTAAAGGCCTCCCGAGCTTGTGTTCACACTTTGAATTTTTATTCTGTGTTTTTTTCTTTTTTTGACGCTATTTTTCTAAAAACGTTGTAAAAAATTATGCAATTTTTACCACATTTGGGAAAATTGCAGCAAAACTGCAATAAAATGTCAATGCACAAACACAGCATTAAGAATTCAAGTCTTCATAAAGCACCTCATCTATGTGATTATAGGTAAAATCACTTGCGCTGCATGGCAATATTTCTCTAAAAAAACTCATTTTAAAAAGAAAAACACATCATAACTGCACATAATGTGAACTGACCACAGTTCATTTGAGTCTAATCAGTTAACCTGGGTGATGTCCAACACCAGCAGCCTAATTATATCACCAGGTGCAATGATGAGTCTCCACCCCTCTCTCTGCAAGATCAGAGGATTCATGGGAATCCAGCTATTGAAGGGTGTATAGGCAACGTTCATCCTGCATTGTTACAATGTATCCGTGTACGTTTCCCTCTGTGAGCTGTGAACAAATAAAAAGAACATCATTTTCTCCTCTCCTGGATTCCAGTTCTTCACTTAACACTGACACATTGTAACAAAGCCTCAGTTGTGATTAGGATTATTAAATATCCAAGTGGAGACAGCTCACCTGCGGACTGTTAGCACCCGTGCTCGGATAGGGCGGTTCCGCCCCCGGCCACACAACGAAGGAACAGAGAAGAAATATCCAGCCTCCAGGTAAGTTCCAAGGGTAAACTTTATTGGAGGTAGCAATTACACGTATATCCCTGACTCGTTTTGCATGTTAGCGCTTAGTCATAGACTATGACTAAGCGCTAACGCGCGAAACGCGTCAGTGATATACGTGTAATTGCTACCTCCAATAAAGTTTACCCTTGGAACTTACCTGGAGGCTGGATATTTCTTCTCTGATTAGGATTATTAGTTCTCTTTGGCTTTGTAATAAAGTATAACTTCCAGCAATGGCGGTTCTCTCTCCCCCAGTAAACTTTTCATACATTAGATATCCCTTAACATTGTCTATGGTTGTAGATTTTATACTATCATGCTGCTTTTTCTTTACTATGACATAGTGACCCAGCCCTGTGAAGTTTTCCCCGGTTCATCGTCTTTGTGTTTTTTCAGGTTCTCTTTTATTTCGATATAGTTTTCACCGTCTTTTTCACCATTGAGATTGCTTTGAAGGTAACGGACCCCATGACAGCATCATCCTCTCCATCTGTACCCAGTACTGACACACCGCCGCCCCCTATCTGCTGCTCCCCCCACCTGCACTAACAACTCTCTGCTCTGTCTTTTCAGATTCTAGGAAATGCCGATTATGTTTTCACTAGCATTTTTACTTTAGAAATCATTCTTAAGGTAAAGGCATCTTGGCATGGAAAAACTGGGTGTAGGGTCCGCAGGCTGCTTTACCTACACAGGCGCCCGATAAGGGCCCTATTATATGGGGACGATTATCGGCAGATTGGCCTGTGTGATAGGGACGACGATCAGCCGACTATTGAGCAGGATAAAAGAAAACATAGTTTGTCAGCCACACATCTCCCCATGTAATAGGCTCTTCAAAAGGTGATCACCCAGACTGGTGCTCATTAAGGTTACGAAGACACTAGGCCGAAAACGGAATGCCAACGTATACTGTAAACGGGAATAGTGGACCCCATTCACTTCTATGGCTAAAAGGGGTACTCCGGTGAAAACCTTTTTTCTTTTAAATCAACTGGTGGAAGAAAGTTAAACATATTTGTAAATTACTTCTATTAAAAAAATCTTAATCCTTCCTGTACTTATTAGCTGCTGAATACTACAGAGGAAATTCCTTTCTTTTTGGAATGCTCTCTGATGACATCACAAACACAGTTCTCTCTGCTGACGTTATAATAATAATAATAAAGCTTTATTTATTATTGTCCTTAGTGGGATTTGAACCCAAGTCCCCAGCACTGCAAGGCAGCAGTGCTAACCACTGAGCCACCATGCTGCCCTTATCATACATCTGCTATGCATGGTTGCTAAAATGGACAGAGATGTCAGCAGAGAGCACTGTGTTTGTCATGTCATCAGTGTTCCAAAAAGAAAGGAATTTCCTCTGTAGCATTCAGCAGCTAATAAGTACTGGAAGGATTAAGATTTTTTTAAATAGAAGTAATTTACAAATATGTTTAACTTTCTGCCACCAGTTGATTTAAAAGAAAAAAGGTTTTCCCCGGAGTACCCCTTTAATGGAGTCACTCCTAGTGACTCCATTCAAGAAGTACTTCATGACCGGGTACTGTTGCACTTTTGAAATAGCGCATATGTCCATAAAAGTGACTAGGTGACTCCTTTTGGCTAAAGAAGTGAATGGGGTCCACTTCTCCTGTTAAAGGGGTATTCCAGGAAAAAGGAACTTTTTTATATATATATCCAGGAACTTTTTTATATATATATCAACTGGCTCCAGAAAGTTAAACAGATTTGTAAATGACTTCTATTAAAAAATCTTAATCCTTTCAGTACTTATGAGCTTCTGAAGTTAAGGTTGTTCTTTTCTGTCTAAGTGCTCTCTGATGACACGTGTCTCGGGAAACGCCCAGTTTAGAAGAGGTTTGCTATGGGGATTTTCTTCTTAACTGGGCGTTTCCCGAGACAGGTGTCATCAGAGAGGACTTAGACAGAAAAGAACAACCTTAACTTCAGAAGCTCATAAGTACTGAAAGGATTAAGATTTTTTTATAGAAGTAATTTACAAATCTGTTTAACTTTCTGGAGCCAGTTGATATATACATATATATATATATATATATATATATATATATATATATATATATATAAAAAGTTTTTTTCCTGGATAACCCCTTTAATAGTAAATGTCGGCATACTGTTTTTGGCGTGGTGCTGACTGATGTGATTAAAAGCAGAAACGTATTGTGTTCGTACCCTTACCCTCGCACAGCAGCCCATCAGGGCTGTAAGAAAAAAAAGCCCACCGCTACAGACGTGTGTGCTTGCAGCATGGCCACTTGTGTCTCTATAAGTCATCTGCTGGAAGAGGTTGCACATTTAGTCTATCCTCTATACCAGTGGTCTCCAACCTGCGGACCTCCAGATGTTGCAAAACTACAATTCCCAGCATGCCCGGACAGCCAACGGCTGTCCGGGCATGCTGGGAGTTGTAGTTTTGCAACATCTGGAGGTCCACAGGTTGAAGACCACTGCTCTATACCTTATATCTGTGTTTCCCAACCAGTGTGCCTCCAGCGGTTCCAAATCTCTAACTCCCGCAATGACTGGACAGCTTTCGATTCATCTAAAGTGATAAAGTTGAATGGGCACTGTCACTTTAAGACACTTACATCATATTATAGAGACAAAGGGGGATATTTATCAAAGTTGTCTATGTCCCGCATCAATATAGACCAAACTATAGAGGGTTAGGCCGGTCTATTGTGCGCCTAATTTATCAAAAGGCGCACGGCTCTTGATAAATTCTGTGCACAGACTTCGGGATCTACGCTTTAGACTGTATTTAAAGGGGTACTCCGGTGCTTAGACATCTTATTCCCTATCCAAAGGATAGGGGATAAGATGCCTGATCGCGGGAGTCCCGCCGCTGGGGACCCCCCGTGATCTTGCACGCTGCACCCCGTTTATAATCAGTCCCCGTGTTCGCTCCGGGACTGATTACCGGCGACCACAGGGCCGACTGCGTGTGACGTCACGCATCCGCCCCCGTGTGACGTAACGCTCCGCCCCTCAATGCAAGCCTATGGGAGGGGGTGTGATAGCTAGCCCTGTGGTCGCCGGTAATCAGACCCGGAGCGAACACGCTTCGGGGACTGATTATAAACGGGGTGCCGCGTGCAAGATCACGGGGGTCCCCAGCAGCGGAACTCCCACGATCAGGCATCTTATCCTCTATCCTTTGGATAGGGGATAAGATGTCTAAGCACCGGAGAACCCCTTTAAACCTGCTCCAGCATGGTCTGACATTTCGGTGTACTTTCAGCTGATGCGACTTGTCGCTGAAAAGTGGCTTTTGATAAATTCAGCACCAATGCCTTTTTTCCGTCTAAAATAGACTAGAACGCATCATGTCCTAAAAATCCTCTAAAGCAAAAGTCGCAGAAAAGTCGCACATATTTAGACTGCGACTTTCTGTGCGACAAATTTAGACAGGAAAAAAAACAGTCTAAATCCTTTGATAAATATCCCCCAAAGAGTTTTGATCGTTCGCTAGAATGATCACTAGAACGAGCCGAGAGAAGAGCACGCTAAAAGCTACGTGCCACGTGACCGAGACAAAGTTACAATGTAAGTTTATGGGATTGTCTTGGTCACGTGGCACACTCATTCCCGCCATCATTCGGAGTATGAACACTCAGACCCTGACCGATCAAAACATCAAAAGATACAGCAACCACCTGAAAAAGGGAGCTGTGACTCCCGAAACGCGTCTTGCTTTATATTTATTTATTATTTTCTTTGATTTCTTATGCTGTAAGAATAAATCAATTATTTATTTTGCACCAATACCCACGATTTCGGGTTATTTCCTTGGGAGCGCCATCGCAGCTTTTTTCTCCTATACCTCTGCGATCAAAACATCTGACATGTCTCTACAAACATAGTTTTTTAAAGTGACGGTTCCCATTTAACTTACTTTAGATCAGTGTTTCCCAACCAGTTACTGATTGGAAAACACTGCTTTAGGTGATAGTTAGAGATGAGCGAACTTACAGTAAATTCGATTCGTCACAAACTTCTCGGCTCGGCAGTTGATTACTTTTCCTGCATAAATTAGTTCAGCTTTACGGTGCTCCGGTGGGCTGGAAAAGGTGGATACAGTCCTAGGAGACTCTTTCCTAGGACTGTATCCACCTTTTCCAGCCCACCGGAGCACCTGAAAGCTGAACTAATTTATGCAGGATAAGTCGTCAACTGCCGAGCCGAGAAGTTCGTGACGAATCGAATTTACTGTAAGTTCGCTCATCTCTAGTGATAGTGAATAACCAGTATATAAGGGAAAGACTGACCGAGACAAACCTACAGTCTTAGCTCTGGGATGGTCTCAGCTGCCGGCACAGAGAAGGACCGAAAAGTTTTTTAAAGTGACAGGCACACTTTAATGCTCTAACAATACTGGGGGCGGATGCTTTGCCATAAACCAGGAAAATCTCAGTAGAAGTTTTAAGAAATGTAAGAAACTAAAAGAAATGTATTAAAGTGTTGGTCTCCAACCTGCGGACCTTCAGTTGTTGCAAAACTACAACTCTCAGCATGCTCGGTCAGCCGTTGGCTGTCCGGGCATGCTGGGTGTTGTAGTTTTGCAACAGTTGTAGGTCCACATTTGGCGACCACTGTAGTATGGCCTGATGCATGTGTTAGTACACTGACTATCTCTTTGCATGTGGTCACACGTGTGGTGTGCATGCATATATGACGGTGTTATATCATTTGCCCTGATACATCAGCTGGAAGCCCCCCGAGTCACCATGCACAGTGCTGAAAGTGTCAAATGTTATTAAAACTAATTAGATCAGACTGTGAATATACTGTATATTGTGAGTATACAGATACCTGCGTATTATCATATCATTCCAGTGTTATATACAGACACTCACAAGGTCAGTATAAGGCAGCGATATGTGCATGGAGGTGACAGAATAGCGGTCGCATAGAGCCGACACATTGTGCTGACTCAGCAGACTGTGCCGGAACATTGTGATATATTGTGTCGGCTCAGGAGACTGGGGGGGGGGGGGGCTCATGATTTGTGTTCTTTGTATATGACATGCTCGTCATCCCTGCAGTTTAAGGGGGGACTCTCCAAGCTTAAAGGGGTATTCCAGACCATAACTTTTTTTTATATATCAACTGCCTCCGGAAAGTTAAACAGATTTGTAAATTACTTCTATTAAAAAATCTTAATCCTTCCAATAGTTATTAGCTTCTGAAGTTGAGTTGCTGTTTTCTGTCTAACTGCTCTCTGATGACTCACGTCCCGGGAGCTGTGCAGTTCCTATGGGGATGTTCTCCCATCATGCACAGCTCCCGGGACGTGACATCATCATTGAGCCGTTAGACAGAAAGCTTCAGAAGCTAATAACTATTGGAAGGATTAAGATTTTTTAATAGAAGTAATTTACAAATCTGTTTAACTTTCCGGAGCCAGTTGATATATATATAAAAAAAGGTTTTGCCTGGAATACCCCTTTAAAGAAGTTGTCCCACCAAAAACACGTAAGCCTTATCCAAATGACAGGGTATAAAGTATATGATCGTAAGGGGAGGTCCAAATGCTGGAAATGGGGGTCACTGATGCCCACTGCTTCTCCAGTCACTGATTATGGTGCCTTACATTTCGGGCAGCCTCCATAGACAATGAATAGAGCTGTAGAAGGAGATTTATCAAATCCTGTCCAGAGGAAAAGTTGCCGAGTTGCCGATCGCAACCAATCAGATCGCTTCTTTCATTTTTAACAAGGCCTCTGAGAAATGAAAGAAGCGATCTGATTGGTTGTATGGGCAACTCGGCAACTTTTCCTCTGGACAGGATTTGATAAATCTCCCCCGTAGTGAGTAGAGATGAGCAAACTTACAGTAAATTCGATTCGTCACGAACTTCTCGGCTCGGCAGTTGCTGACTTTTCCTGCATAAATTAGTTCAGCTTTCCGGTGCTCCGGTGGGCTGGAAAAGGTGGATACATTCCTAGGAAAGAGTCTCCTAGGACTGTATCCACCTTTTCCAGCCCACGGGAGCACCAGAAAGCTGAACTAATTTATGCAGGAAAAGTCATCAACTGCCGAGCCGAGAAGTTCGGGACGAATCGAATTTACTGTAAGTTCGCTCATCTCTAGTATTGTGTATGTAAAACCACCACTCCATTCCAATGGAAGACTTTGCACCCCTACACCTATTCAGAATTAGTTTAACAGAGCGGCTTTCTTCCAAAAACAGCGCCACTCTTGTCTTTCGTTTGTTTGCGGTTTTGTCACTCGGCCACACACAACCTGAGGGCAAGAGTGCCATTGTTTTTTTAAACAGCTCTGTTGTTCTAGTCCTCGACGACCCCTTTAACATAGTCGCTTTCTTCATGAAACAGCGCCACTCTTGTCCTTAGTTTGTGCGTGGTATTGTGGATTAGTTCTATTCAAGTACCGTGG
Organism: Hyla sarda; assembly: GCF_029499605.1. Lineage (NCBI taxonomy): Eukaryota > Metazoa > Chordata > Amphibia > Anura > Hylidae > Hyla > Hyla sarda. The sequence continues at coordinate 417,418,308 of NC_079192.1, forward strand.
CCCCATTCTGGAGGAGATCAGGTTGGTGGTCCCAGCGGTCGAACTCCCCCCCCCCCCCCCCCCCCCCTATGATCAGACACTTTATCCCCTATCTTGTGGATAGGAAATAATTGTTTATGTTGGGACAACCCCTTTAATTACTGCGGAATAGAAATGGTGCAAAATTTTTGCGCCCCACAATTTTGCCACTTTGTACTGGTGCAAGGAATGATTATTTCCCCCTTTGTCATTTTAATTTGTCACCATTTTCGAGACATCTGCTTGCTGTATGTGAATGGGAACAGTCATCCAGAAACTTAAAAAAAAAAACCATTTTGATCATATTCAAGTGACACAAGTGACATGGTTCATTACATTGTGTCAGTGTGTATACTTGTATCAGTGATACATAACCATCTATAAAAGGTCTTCATTCATTGCCAGCAAGCAGATCTCTGTCTCTTAAGCTCCCCGTACTTTCGGCAGTCTCTCCTCACCGATGCATCTTGTGTTCTTTAGATGACAGCCTACGGGGCGTTCTTGCACAAAGGATCGTTCTGCAGGAATTACTTTAACATTTTGGACCTGCTGGTGGTCAGTGTCTCCCTCATCTCTTTCGGAATACAGTAAGTGACTGACCTGACTGGGACTGTGATGTCGGACCCTCATTTTACAAACCCTCACTCATTCCTCCTTCTCTCCTAGGTCGAGCGCTATCAACGTGGTGAAAATTTTGCGGGTTCTGCGTGTGTTACGACCCCTCAGGGCCATTAACAGAGCTAAAGGTCTTAAGGTGCGTAAGAATGAGATAAAGGTCTTAAAGGGGTACTCCCACCCTAGACATTTTATCCCCTATCCAAAGGAAGATGTCTGATCTCGGGGGTCCCGCCGCTGGGGACCCCCGCAGTATTGCATGCTGCACCCGCCTGTTTTTTGTCCAGAAGCGCTGGAGGGTCTGAGTCGCGACTCCGGGAACGGAAGTCAGTGATGTCAGGGCTCCGCCCCCGTGGGTTGTCACGCCCGTCCCCTCAATGCAAGTCTATGGGAGGGGGCGTGACTGCCGTCACGCCCCCTCCCATAGACTTGCATTGAGGGGACAGGCATGACGTCTCAAGGGGGCGGAGTCCTGACGTCACGGACTTCTGTTCCCGGATAGGGGATAAGATGTCTTGGGTGGGAGTACCCCTTTAAGGCACGCAATACAGTCTCTCTCTTTTGTATTGGCTGGCAGATAGGTGGTGTAGGGCAGTGTTTTCAAACCAGTGCGCCTCCAGTTGTTGCAAAATTACAACTCCCAGCATGGCCAGACCTCAGGCAGACTGTACTAGCAGAGTGCTGATTTAATTGATTGCAATTGCATAGCATTGTTCAGTATAAGCAATCAAATGATTGAATAATCTCCTATGGAGACTCGTATAATAATTAAAAAAAATGAAAACATTTTTTTTGTTTAAATAAATAAAAATTGCTATTACTGTGTTCCCAAATTGTCCAAACTATTAAAATAAAATGTATGATGCCACAAGGTGATTGGCGTAAAGATCAGAACAAAGTGCAAAAAAATTATCTTATCAGTTCTGTAGACAGAAAAATAGTAAAATTGTAGGGCTAAGAATAGGGTAATTTTAAACATTTTTATTTTGTACTTTTTTTTAGTAGTAAAATAAAACTAAGCCTATATAAATTGCATATCATTGTAATCGAACTGACCTACAGAATAAAGATAACATGTCAATTTTACTGTTCCGCACTGTTGCGTAAAATTGCATAATTCCAACATGGAAGCCATCACAGCCCTTAAAGGGGTATCATTGTGTATCATTAATAGGTGTACTGGCCATGTGCCAGTACACTTAAGGAAGCAGGGAATTCGCAGGGTGTACGCCCTGCACTCGCTCCGCTTCTATGACGTGCGCTTAGGCATTAACCACTTAGATGCCACGATCAAAGTTGATTGCGGCATCTAAAATAAAAAAAAATAAAAAAATCCTGGCTGATCAGCAGAGCTGATCGGGACCACCTTAGTGAAATCGTGAGGTCCCGATCAGCTGACAAGATGGCGGGAGGGCCCTTACCTGCCTCCTCGCCATCCGATCGGTGCTCCTATGCTCCAGTCAGCCATGGCATGGAGCACTGATCAATGCTATGTTATGGCATAGCATTGTTCAGTGTATGCAATCTAATGATTGCATATTATAGTCCCCTATGGGGACAAAAAAATTGCATAATTTTTTTTATTTTTTTAAATAAATGTGATTTAACCCCTTCCCTAATAAAAGTTTTAATCACCTATAAAAATAAAATGTAAACAAAAATAAACATAAACATATGTGGTATCGCGGCGTGCATAAATGTTCGAACTATAAAAATATAACGTCAGTTAAACCGCATGGTCAATGGCGTAGACGTAATAAAAGTCCAGAACTGTGTATTTTTGGTCACTTTGTATACCCTAAAAATGTATAAAAAGCAATCAAAAAGCCAATTAAAAAAAAAATGGTACAGATAACGCTGCAAAAATGGACCCTCACACATCCTTGTATACTGAAAAATAAAAACATTATAGGGATCAGAAGAGAACAATTTAAAGAAAACGAATTTTCATACAAAAAGTTAGAATTTTTTAAAAGAAGTAAAACAAAATAGAACCTTTATAATTTGGTAACACTGCAACCACATGGACCTACAGAATAAAGAGAACATGTCATTTTTACCAAAAAATGCACTGCGTAGAAGCTGAAGCCCCCAAAAGTTACAAAATGGCAGTTTTGTTATTTTTTTCCAATTTTGACCCACAGTAAATTTTATGGTGAAATTATTGATTTCATTACAAAGTAAAGTTGGTGGCGCAAAAAACAAGCCTCATATAGGTCTGTAGGTGGAAAATTGAAAGCGTTCTGATTTTTACAAGGTGAGGAGGAAAAAACTAAAGTGCAAAAATGAAAAAACCCTTAAAGGGGTTAAGCTCTATTTGTCAAAACTTTTTATGTCCATAAACTTTCCAGGAGTTACAATTATGTAAACTATCTACGTTATAATAGATGTTCAGGTGGCAGAAAATATCAGAATGATAAACCTTGTCTATGCGTTTCTCTCCGCAGCACGTGGTCCAGTGTGTGTTTGTGGCCATTCGCACAATCGGTAACATTGTTATTGTCACGACTTTGCTGCAGTTCATGTTCGCGTGTATCGGAGTACAGCTGTTTAAGGTGAGCAGTAAGAACCAACGTTTCAGGGGTCCCGTCTATAAGCAATATATAACAATCTTATGTTGTACTGCAGACAGGGTAGAGGGGAAGGCTCCTGCTGGAGAATGGTTAGATCGAAAGGCTCCTGCTACAGACAGGGTAAAGGAAGAGGCTCCTGCTGCAGACAGGGTAAAGGAAGAGGCTCCTGCTGCAGACAGGGTAAAGGAAGAGGCTCCTGCTGCAGACAAGGTAGAGACGGAGGATCCTGCTGCAGGCAGGGTAAAGGAAGAGGCTCCTGCTGCAGACAGAGTAAAGGAAGAGGATCCTGCTGCAGACAGGGTAGAGGGGAAAGGCTCCTGCTGCAGACAGGGTAGAGGGGAAAGGCTCCCGCTGCAGACAGGGTAGAGGGGAAAGGCTCCCGCTGCAGACAGGGTAGAGGGGAAAGGCTCCCGCTGCAGACAGGGTAGAGGGGAAAGGCTCCCGCTGCAGACAGGGTAGAGGGGAAAGGCTCCCGCTGCAGACAGGGTAGAGGGGAAAGGCTCCTGCTGCAGACAGGGTAGAGGGGAAAGGCTCCCGCTGCAGACAGGGTAGAGGGGAAAGGCTCCTGCTGCAGACAGGGTAGAGGGGAAAGGCTCCCGCTGCAGAAAGGGTAGAGGGGAAAGGCTCCTGCTGCAGACAGGGTATAGGGGGAAGGCTCCTGCTGCAGACAGGGTAAAGGAAGAGGCTCCTGCTGCAGACAGGGTAGAGAGGGAGGCTCCTGCTGCAGACAGGGTAGAGGGGGAGGCTCCTGCTGCAGACAGGGTAGAGGGGGAAGGCTCCTGCTGCAGACAGGGTAGAGGGAAAGGATCTTGCTGCAGACAGGGTAGAGGGAAAGGCTCTTGCTGCAGACAGGGTAGAGGGGAAAGGCTCTTGCTGAAGACAGGGTAGAGGGGAAAGGCTCTTGCTGCAGACAGGGTAGAGGGGAAAGGCTCCTGCTGCAGACAGGGTAGAGGGAAAGGCTCTTGCTGCAGACAGGGTAGAGGGGAAAGGCTCCTGCTGCAGACAGGGTAGAGGTGGAGGCTCCTTCTGCAGAATGGGTAGAGGGAAAGGCTCCTGCTGCAGACAGGGTAAAGGAAGAGGATTCTGCTGCAGACAGAGTAGAGGGGGGAGGCTCCTGCTGCAGACAGGGTGGAAGGGGAAGGCTCCTGCTGCAGACAGGGTAGAGGGAAAGGCTCTTGCTCAGACATGGTAGTGGGAAAGGCTCCTGCTGCAGACAGGGTAAAGGAAGAGGCTCCTGCTGCAGACAGGGTAGAGGGGGAAGGCTCCTACTGCAGACGGGGTAGAGGGGGAAGGTTCCTGCTGCAGACAGGGTAGTGCGGGAAGGCTCCTGCTGCATAAAAGGTAGAGGGGAAGGCTCCTGCTGCAGACAGGGTAGAGTGGGAGGCTCATGCTGCGGACAGGGTAGAGTGGAAGGCTCCTGCTGCAGACAGGGTAGAAGGGGAGGCTGCTGCTTTAGACAGGGTAGAGGGGAAGGTTCTGGCTGCATGCAACATAGAGGGGGAGGCTCCTGCTACAGACAGTGTAGAGGGGGAAGCTCCTGCTGCAGACAGGGTAGAGGGGAGGCTCCTGCTGCAGACAGGGTAGAGGGGAGGCTCCTGCTGCAGACAGGGTAGAGGGGAGGCTCCTGCTGCAGACAGGGTAGAGGGGAGGCTCCTGCTGCAGACAGGGTAGAGGGGAGGCTCCTGCTGCAGACAGGGTAGAGGGGAGGCTCCTGCTGCAGACAGGGTAGAGGGGAGGCTCCTGCTGCAGACAGGGTAGAGGGAAACGCTCCTGCTGCAGAAATGGTAGAAGGAAAGGCTCCTGCTGCAGACAGAGTATAGGGAAAAGCTCCTGCTGCAGACAGGGTAGAGGGGGAAGGCTCCTGCTGCAGATAGGTTAGAGAGGAAGGCTCCTGCTGCAGACAGGATAGAGGGGGGAGGCTCCTGCTGCATAAAGGGTAGAGGGGAAGTCTTCTGCTGCAGACAGGGTAGAGCAGAAGGCTCCTGTTGGAGACAGGGTAGAAGGGGAGGCTGTTGCTTTAGACAGGATAGAGGGGAAGGTTCCGGCTGCAGACAGGGTTGAGGGGGAGGCTCCTGCTGCAGACAGGGTAGAGGGGGAGGCCCCTGCTGCTGACGGGGTAGAGGGAAAGGCTCCTGCTGCAGATAGACAAACATCATATTGAGGATGAACTTGGTTGGTATCATAGGGATAAAAATAAGATGAACATAGATGAGGCGACTAAAATTCTGGTATACTCAAGTTTTTTGTACATTTTCCGAGTTTAGTTATCCATTGAAAGGGTTGTAACTTTGCTGTCATGCGCATAGATGTTGTAATTATGTCCACTGACTTTAACGTGGCCCCTGCCATTGTTGTTTCATGACTGCAATATTTCAAAACAGTGACCCCTGCTGGCTAAAGGAGAATGTGTACAATTATATTTATTCAATCTGTTTTATGTGATTTTAGGGTAAACTCTACAGCTGCTCAGATAGCTCGAAGTTTACGGAGGCCGATTGCAAGTAAGTTGTGTGATTGAAGTAATATTTTATTCTGTCATTATATATATCCTTGCTGTTCATGAATGGAGACACTATTGTTTACATCCAGAGGCTGAAAAACTACCCTGATCTAATACAGATGTATTCAGTGTAGACCAGTATTTCTCAACAGGTATCCTATCCAGAGAATACTTGTTGAGATGCTCCATGTACTGTCTGTGAGAGTGCAAAAGAATTCTGCACGGAGATTCCGCTGCAGCAGAGTCCCATTAAAATTAACGGTATTCTGCTGAACTCTGTGCACACGGCAAAATTTCAGCACCAGATGTTTCCAGCACGGAAATTCTGATTTACGTGTCCACAGAAAGAATGAACCTTTTCATTCTTTCTGCAGACACACAGAATGCAAATCTGTCTATGAGATGGCGCATTCTCATGTTATGCTGGCACCCGCAGTCTACGGAATGTCCCCATAGAGATTTTCTGTGCGGACAATCCGAAGTGTGAACATAGCCTATGACACAGCCTAAAACTGCTAAGCTAAGATCTTGTAATGCATTGGTGTAGGATTTTATGGTGGTGTATACTATATCTCCCATAATGCACCACATGAGACCATGGCATGTCCTAGAGACATGTCAAAATTATTTTTCTTTTGGAGTCTGAGTGTTCAGATCACAACTAATGATCTGAACGGCCGCATAGATGCATGTTCTGAGTCCATCCAGGTCACATGACAGAGCTGGGAGAGAAAGCAGTAAGCGTGCATAGTACACACTTCCCGCATCGTTCTTGTGTTCAGCCTTAAAGGGGTACTCCGGTGAAAAACTTTTTTTTTTTTTATATCAACTGTTGCCAGAAAGTTAAACAGATTTGTAAATTACTTCTATTAAAAAATCTTAATCCTTCCAGTACTTATTAGCTGCTTAATACCACATAGGAAATTATTTTCTTTTTTGAACACAGAGCTCTCTGCTGACATCACGAGCACAGTGCTCTCTGCTGACATCTCTGTCCATTTTAAGAACTCTCCAGAGTAGGAGAAAATCCCCATAGCAAACATATGCTGTTCTGGACAGTTCCTAAAATGGACAGAGATGTCAGCAGAGAGCACTGTACTCATCATGTCAGCAGAGAGCTCTGTGTTCCAAAAAGAAAATAATTTCCTCTGTGGTATTCAGCAGCTAATAAGTACTGGAAGGATTAAGATTTTTTAATAGAAGTAATTTACAAATCTGTTTAACTTTCTGGCACCAGTTGATTTATTTATTTATTTATTTTTTTTAAGAGTACCCCTTTAATACTCAGACTCTATGACTATATTTTAATTTAAAGGGGTTATGTGGATTTAAACTTTTTTGAAAACCCTGCCCAGGCTGCCAGCATTAAAACAAAATACCCAGACTTCTCTCCTGCCTCCCCCGGTATCGCTGCCTTGTCCTCCAATGCAGTCCTTTTCCTTGCTGCCAGAGACCAATGTGCCAGACTGCCGCCAGGCTATTCGCTGGTCACAGAAATGTCCTGTCTTAGCCAGTGACTGACTGAGCGGCAGTAATGTATTGGGCCCAGGCACCAAGAAAAAGACCTGGCCAGGGCTCAATCTCTGGTTGAGGGGGGGGGGCTCCCCTGACGCGTCGACTTCCGACAACAAGGAAGAGAACTGCACCGGAGGCGGGGCTGCAATACCAGACGCACCGGTGGGAGGTAAGTCAGTTTTTTATTTATTTTTTAATGCAGACAACTGGGCAGGGTTTATTTATTTTAATTTTTTTAAGATTAAAGCCCCATTAACATAATGATAAGGTAATTCAGAAGGTAAAGTGTAGGTATTGTAATATATAATCTATGGATCTTTAACCCTTCTGTCTATGTTGCCATGTACAGAGGGAAGTACATCAACTACAAGGACGGCGATGTGTCGCAGCCAATGATTCTGGAGCGGAATTGGGAGAACAGTAAATTTGACTTCGACAATGTCCTGGATGCGATGATGGCACTTTTCACTGTCTCTACCTTTGAGGGCTGGCCAGAGTGAGTTGTGGGGATGCAGGGAGTTTTGGAGGAATTTGATGATGATTTGGGGGGTGTACATGACAGGAACCCCTACAGATAGCATAATCTGACATGTCCTTATGACGTATCTTGGAAACTGTACATTCACGCTTCTATCAGCCAGAGAAAAGCATGTGATCAAGATAGGATCCTTCCATTTCAGAAACAGCCCGACTCTTTCCTCAGGTTGTGTGCGCTATTACAACTCTGTTCTAATTATTAATGAAACTGAGCTGCAATACCACACACAAACTGAGGACAGTTGTGGCGCTGTTTGTGGAAGAAAGCAACTATGTATTTCTAATCCTGGATAATTCCTTTAACATAAGGGGTCAAGTACTTATATTCTTTAAATACACTGAACTGTAGAGCAGCCTTTTCTATCCAGTAGCACATGATGGAAGTTGCTGGAGAGTCACGGGTAGGGGAACACTAGTAACACTTTTTACTTAACCAATTCTTCAATGAAAATTGTCAATTTTTCAACACCTTTATTTGAAAAAGAGGAAATATTTTAATATCTGTCATAGTGATGAGCAGAATAACATATGTCACACACTGATTGACGCATGTAGCCCTGTATTCTTAGCTCCTGCGTGGGCCGCGCTTTATGACAAGTCTTAATAAAAATCCATCAATTATTTCTATAAAGCCATTTAATATCTGCGATGACTTCATCCATTACAGGACACATCCAGCTCTTGCCGCCGGCTCCCTGTCCTTAGAAAAACCAAGTCTTAATTAGATTGTGGAAGGAAATATCTGCTTCGTACGCAGATTTTTTTATTTTTTTTGGCAGTGCCAACTTTTTTCTCTACGTAAAAGGTGGCAGATGGAGACTCAAGGTTTTTCTTGCACCGGGCAAGGAACCAATTAAAGTAGGCGCATCCCGTAAACACCCGTCTCACTTGTAGGAATAGTACGCTGCATCAGAGTCATGATCAAACTATAACTTGGAGAAAAGAATTTCAGAGCCGCAATGTATTCTTGTTTTAGCAACTTATTCCCTATCTACAGGATGGGAGATATAATGCGGATCAGTTGGGGGGGGTCTGACTGCTGGAACCCCCACTGATCCTCAAAATGCTGTAAACCTGTAGGTCAGAATGAATGAAATGATATTACAAATATTGTCCAGAGAAGCACTCGGCAAGACCCAAAGACTGTGGGGGAGATTTATCAAAACCTGAGTAGAGGAAAAGGGGTGCAGTTGCCCATAGCAACCAATCAGAACGCTGCTTTCATTTTAAAAGAGGCCATTTTAAACATGAAAGAAGCGATGTGATTGGTTGCTATGGGCAACTGCACCCCTTTTCCTCTACTCAGGTTTTGATAAATCTCCCCCAGTGACTTTGGAATAACTTGCTGGAATCAGAATACGTCTTTTAAGGGCGTTTACACTTTTACAACTGGTTTTATGCCCTGATGCATATTAAATAAAATGTGAACTCTGCATTAGTTTGTCTGACAGCTATTTATAAACTTATAGGGGGAGATTTATCAAAACCTGTGTAGGGAAAGAGTGGTTCAGTTGCCCATAGCAACCAATCAAAATGCTTGTTTTATTTTCCACTGGCCTCTTTAAAAATGAAAGAAGCGATCTGATTGGTTGCTATGGGCAACTGCACCACCCTTCCTCTGCACAGGTTTTGATAAATCTGCCCCATAGTCCTTAGTCCCCCTCCAGACCCCTCTGTCCCCTTAAAACTCCTTAGTCCTCCTTTAGAATTCTTTGTCCTCTCCAGATTTTTTTGTGTTCTCTAGACTCCTCTATCCCCAAAGTTCCCTTTGTCTTATCCAGGTCCCTCTGTCCTCTTCCGACCTCTAGGTCCCCTCCAAACCCCTCTCTCCCCCTTCAGACCCCTACATCCCCTCCAGACCCCTACATCCCCTCCAGACCCCTACATCCCCTCCAGACTCCTCTGTCCCCGCCAGACCCCTACATCCCCTCCAGACCCCTACATCCCCTCCAGACTCCTCTGTCCCCGCCAGACCCCTACATCCCCTCCAGACCCCTACATCCCCTCCAGACTCCTCTGTCCCCGCCAGACCCCTACATCCCCTCCAGACCCCTACATCCCCTCCAGACCCCTACATCCCCTCCAGACCCCTACATCCCCTCCAGACCCCTACATCCCCTCCAGACTCCTCTGTCCCCGCCAGACCCCTACATCCCCTCCAGACCCCTACATCCCCTCCAGACTCCTCTGTCCCCGCCAGACCCCTACATCCCCTCCAGACCCCTACATCCCCTCCAGACTCCTCTGTCCCCTCCAGACCCCTACATCCCCTCCAGACCCCTACATCCCCTCCAGACTCCTCTGTCCCCGCCAGACCCCTACATCCTCTCCAGACCCCTACATCCCCTCCAGACTCCTCTGTCCCCGCCAGACCCCTACATCCCCTCCAGACCCCTACATCCCCTCCAGACCCCTACATACCCTCCAGACTCCTCTGTCCCCTCCAGACCCCTACATCCCCTCCAGACCCCTACATCCCCTCCAGACTCCTCTGTCCCCTTCAGACCCCTACATCCCCTCCAGACCCCTACATCCCCTCCAGACTCCTCTGTCCCCTCCAGACCTCTCTGATCTCCTCCGTATGTCTTAGACAGGGACTTGTCTCCAGTGAGAACAAAGGAAGTGTGGCGCACTAGTGCTACTGACTAGGGTGCAGGGTATATAGATCCTGTGCGTGACGCCCAAGATTTTGTAGCAGCCACGGGGGAGTTAGACAGGTGGTGGTACGTGAATCGGGGTGATAAGCTGTATCACTTTGTGACACCAGAGCACCATTAACCTACACGGTCCAAGGATACGACAGCTTCTCCTGGGCCAGGCACGGAATAATAAATACACCGATGCTGGGTCACGGATAACTGTCTCTTTACTGATGATAGAGGTTGCAGGTTTTTCACAATACGAAAGTTTGTGCAGTGAGATGAGCAGAGTGCAACCCAGAAAGTCTATTTCCTTCCTGGGAGTTGTAGTGGCCTGCAGCCTTATGATTAGTAGAATAACACGCTGACTTAAAAGACTTAACTGACTGACTGAAGTAGAGATTTTCCCAAAGACCTTCACTTACAATTCACCTGAGCACCGGGGTACTTCTTCCCCCTAGGCTCCTCCTCAGCCTGCTAGCTGGAACACACTCTCCTTCTCCTCTGAACTCCTGATCAGAACTCCACTCTCCTTCCCCCTACTCTACATTAAAGGAGTAGTCCAGTGGTGACCCAGTGGTGAACAACTTATCCCCTATCCTAAGGATAGGGGATAAGTTTGAGATCGCGGGGGGTCCGACCGCTGGGGCCCCCTGCGATCTCCTGTACGGAGCCCTGACAGCCCGTGGGAAGGGGGCGTGTCGACCTCTGCACGAAGCGGCGGCCAACACGCCCCCTCAATACAACTCTATGGCAGAGCCGAAGCGCTGCCTTCGGCAATCTCCTCTGCCATGGAGATGTATTGAGGGGGCGTGTCTGCTAGGGGTGTGAATCGCCAAGAAGTTGGCGATTCGATTGGAATCGCGATACCAGTGTGGCGATTCGATATATCCCGATATATCGCGATACCGTCTAGGTGACGATACATCGCGATATATCCCGATTCTGTTTAAAAAACAATGTCTTTTACGCTTTTATTAAAGCTTTATTTTTATTTTATTTTTTTTGTACACTTTATTAGTCTTTTAGGAATCATTAGATTCCTCAGACAGATGAATAGATTCTATTGAACTCCATTCATCTGCGATCCATTGATAGAGTCTGGTCCAGCCAGGCTCTATCAATGACAGAGCCACGGAGAGCATACACATCTCCCTTTAGACGCCGCTGTCAGCTTTGACAGCGGCGATCTAAAGGGTTAATAGCCAGCCGCGGCGATCGCCGCATGCTGGCTATTAGCGGTGGCCCCCGGCTACTGAGAACAGCCGGGGGCTGCAGAGTATGGAGCGGGCACGAGTCGGGAGCCCGCTCCATACACACTGCAGAGCACCGCATGCTGGATACTAGCGGCGGTGAAGCATCAGCGGCCCCCGGATACTGAAATCAGCCGGGGGCTGCAGAGTATGGAGCGGGCACGAGTCGGAGCCCGATCCATACATCCAGAGCGCCGCCGCCGTGTCAGATCCGGCTGACAAAATGTGGAACTTGTATCTCCTGATGCCCGGGACATGCTTTCTGTGCATCAGGAGAAACAAATTCCACATCACTAAAGCGATTTTTCACTTGCCGATACTGAATCGATTCAAAATATTTTTGAATCGATTCAGTATCGGCAAGTGAAAAATCGCGATAATCGCGGGAATCGATTTTTTCTTACATCCCTAGTGTCGGCCGCCGCTTCGTGCGGAGGTCGTCACCCGCTATCTGGCTGAAGAGCCGGGGCCCCGTACAGAGAGATCGCAGGGGGCCCCAGCGGTCGGACCCCCCGCGATCTCAAACTTATCCCCTATCCTTAGGATAGGGGATACGTTTTTCACCACTGGACTACTCCTTTAAGGGCTAGGTTTGGGGGTCTCCCATTGGGTGTCATGGTCACCTGGTCCCTCTGCCACAATCTCTTAAAGGTACAGAGCATTAATTAACACATAACATGACACCACAATAAATCACATTACCACAGGTTAGACAGTGGAGCAGTGGGCCCAACATATAGACAGCAGAGGCTCCTTCTTTTCTCTATCTGCCATTGTAGGGGAAACAAAGGACATCCCCAAACACATCATATGGATCTGCAGGTTTGGCCACCGTTTACGGCCACCTAAACAGCAGATGGCACAAAAATAACCTGGATCTGCCAATATTCTGCAGATAAACCTCTCATGTCCATGGCTTTATACTTGGTCACACTCAGCTGTGGGGAGGCTGGGGTTAGGCTGACTAAGGTGCAATATGTGCAAAAGAACATTAAACGTAGATTTATACTTTAAAATTATTTTTAGTAGGTAATAGTGACCCCTATGGGCTAAACGTGGCTAGCCACAAGCCGAGGTTGGGTATCAGTGGTCAGGGTGCAGAATGAGTTATGTCGGGCTGTGACAACAAGGTATCTCTTGTCCTTTTTTCAGGCTGCTGTATAGAGCCATCGACTCCCACACTGAGGACATAGGTCCCATCTACAACCACAGAGTGGAGATTTCCATCTTTTTCATCATCTACATCATCATAATTGCCTTCTTCATGATGAACATTTTCGTAGGTTTTGTCATTGTCACGTTTCAGGAGCAAGGAGAACAAGAATATAAGAACTGTGAGCTGGACAAGAACCAGGTAATCTTGAGTTTTAGGGTACACAGAGGTTCTCCCCATTTTATGGCTCCCCAGCAGTTACAAAATTACAACCCCCTATCATGCACTGACGGTCTTTGGCTGTCCGAGTACAACTATCTGTCCTAGTTTTGCAACAGCTGGAGAGCCACAGGTTGGGGAACATTGCCTAAGGGTCATGAATAGTTATCAGCTATTCCAGGGAGAGCCATAGGATAATAAGTATTGAGTGTACCTTTCTTAAAGAAGAAGCACTCAGGGACCATTTTTTTTTTCTTTTTTGCTTATACAGTGAACCCTCAAGTTACAATATTAATTGGTTCTGGGACGACCATTGTATGTTGAAACCATTGTATGTTGAGACCAGAACTCTATGGAAACCTGGTTATTGGTTCTAAAGGCCCAAAATGTCATCCAAAAATAGGAAAAAGTGAGAATTAAAGAAAAATAAGTAGATAACTAATATAGATAAAGCAAATCCTTACATATAAAAGTAAGAAAGATCTGCCGGAGCTGTAATCACTGTCTATGTCAGTGTTTCCCAAGCAGGGAGCCTCCAGCTGTTGCAAACTACAACTCCCAGCATGCCCGGACAGCCAAAGGCTGTCCGGGCATGCTGGGAGTTGTAGTTTTGCAACAGCTGGGGCCACCTTGCTTGGGAAACACTGGTCTATGTAGAGAACAGGAGCTTCTTCAGGGTCTTGTACAGAACACAGTGTCCTAAAAAAGTAATGGAGTCGCCCTCACCTGGTGTCCAAAGGAGCAGGTAACCCTGGTACAGGAAAAGTGTACAGAACATGTAATACCTCCCTGTACTGTAGGGGGCGGTATCAGACACCAGTCAGTGCATACACTTCAGTAATACAGGTAAAGAGCACAGAACATGTAATACCTCCCTGTACTGTAGGGGGCGGTATCAGACACCAGTCAGTGCATACACTTCAGTAATACAGGTAAAGAGCACAGAACATGTAATACCTCCCTGTACTGTAGGGGGCGCTACCAGACACCAGTCAGTGCATACACTTCAGTAATACAGGTAAAGAGTACAAAACATGTAATAGCTCCCTGTACTGTAGGGGGCGCTACCAGACACCAGTCAGTGCATACACTTCAGTAATACAGATAAAGAGAACAGAACATGTAATAGCTCCCTGTACTGTAGGGGGCGCTACCAGACACCAGTCAGTGCATACACTTCAGTAATACAGGTAAAGAGTACAGAACATGTAATACCTCCCTGTACTGTAGGGGGCGCTACCAGACACCAGTCAGTGCATACACTTCAGTAATACAGATAAAGAGAACAGAACATGTAATACCTCCCTATACTGTAGGGGGCACTACCAGACACCAATCAGTGCATGCACTTCAGTAATACAGGTAAAGAGTACAGAACATGTAATACCTCCCTGTACTGTAGGGGGCGCTACCAGACATCAGTCAGTGCATACACTTCAGTAATACAGGTAAAGAGTACAGAACATGTAATACCTCCCTGTACTGTAGGGGGCGGTATCAGACACCAGTCAGTGCATACACTTCAGTAATACAGATAAAGAGAACAGAACATGTAATAGCTCCCTGTACTGTAGGGGGCGCTACCAGACACCAGTCAGTGCATGCACTTCAGTATTACAGGTGTTTTACCAGCGAATGCCCATTTTGATTGGTCGGTTCTTCCAGCCATTGACACATTTCACTGATCTGGACTGTCTGTACATTGTATGTTGAGTCTGGTTTCAACTTACGATGGTCCAGAAAAGACCATTGTATGTTGAAACTATTGTATGTTGAGGCCATTGTAAGTTGAGGGATCACTGTATAGTGCAGCATAGGCTTTTATAAGAGAAAAATGTACAGGTTGTTGTGTATGCCTTGTGCTTACTTGTTTTAGCTGATGTAGCAGATGTGTTTTCAGCCATATTGGATGTAATCCCATCACTAAAATTATTTCCTAATGCTGCCTACATTTCTCATGAATCGCCTAGCTTTCTAGAGAGAGAGAGAGAGAGAGAGGGGATGGAGTCTTATCACCTTAAATAGCACTATTTTTGCAGGGAATTTGAAAAAATCAGAGCAAACGCAAAAAAATGCAGTAAAAAAGCAATGTGTGAACACAGCCTAAGGGGAGGTGTATAACTACTATATATTCTGATCCTATAGAGATAGCAGCAGTATACAGATAGAGCTGGAGGGGAGGTGTATAACTACTATATATCCTGATCCCATAGAGATAGCAGCAGTATACAGATAGAGCTGGGAAGGAGATGTATAACTAGTATATATCCTGATCCCATAGAGATAGCAGCAGTATACAGATAGAGCTGGAGGGGAGATGTATAACTACTATATATTCTGATCCTATAGAGATAGCAGCAGTATACAGATAGAGCTGGAGGGGAGGTGTATAACTACTATATATTCTGATCCTATAGAGATAGCAGCAGTATACAGATAGAGCTGGAGGGGAGGTGTATAACTACTATATATTCTGATCTTATAGAGATAGCAGTAGTATACAGATAGAGCTGGAGGGGAGATGTCTAACTACTATATATCCTGATCCCATAGAGATAGCAGCAGCAGTATACAGATAGAGCTGGGAAGGAGGTATATAACTATATATCCTGATCCCATAGAGATAGCAGCAGTATACAGATAGAGCTGGAAGGGAGATGTATAACTACTATATATCCTTTTCCCATAGAGATAGCAGCAGCAGTATACGGATAGAGCTGGAGGGGAGGGAGATGTATAACTACTATATATCCTGATCCCATAGAGATAGCAGCAGCAGTATACAGCTAGAGCTGGAAGGGGAGGAAATCTAGGAGCTAGCAAGAGGGATCTGATAGGTGATAATGTCATCCTGTAGTTCAGCTGATTCAGGACTGACCACTTCCTCTGACACATTAAACACTTATTTTCTGTGGGTTAGATGGGTGATCACATGACCCAGTTACAGAAATGAAACACATGAATGCAGCTATACTGGGATGAGACAGATGGCACTGTAGGACTAGTGATTGTGAGTGTGCAAAAAAAATTTAAAAAAAGGAAGGCCTACATGGATCTGCTTAGGGTCAGCCTGTGCTTCCTGGACATTTTGAATATGTCTGCACCTGCAAATGCAAATATATATATCTGTCTGGCAGAATGTTATGTAAACCTTCCGTTTTCATTCTCCCTTAATCAACCCCCCCCCCTTCCCCCGCAGCGTCAATGTGTGGAATATGCTCTGAAGGCCCGCCCCCTCCGGAGGTACATACCCAAGAACCAGTACCAGTACAAAGTGTGGTATGTGGTCAACTCCACCTACTTTGAGTACCTGATGTTTGTGCTAATCCTGCTCAATACCATCTGTCTGGCCATGCAGGTAAGTATTATTGAGGGCTGCTACTGAATTCCAGTAAAATGGACAGTAAGGCCTCGTTCACATCACAATTATTGTATATGTGTTAGTGAAATGTAGTGATATGTCTGAATACCATTTACATTGAGAATAATTAGAAAAAAAAACGGATACATTTGAGGTCCGTTTTTGAATCGAAACGAAAAATTATTGATTTTGCATCCCACAAAACAGCGGACACAAACGGACCGAAACAGGGCCACGCATTGGATTTTTTGCGTCAATAGAAGTCAATGAATACGTCAATTTATACGTTTCTATATGATTTTCAAGCATAGAAACATATAAACCTGACGTATTCATTCACATCACAATGTCGAGAATAGTAAGGCTATAGAAATGTAAGTCCTTTTACCTTTTTGACTATATAAATCGTATTGAATTGTTTCACTGTACATTTCGATCCATTTAAATATTTATTTATTTTTGTGCTTCATACAGTCATGGCCGTAATTTTTATAAGTAAAAATAATAAATAAATACACATGTTTATTCCCTTTGTATGTATTGGAACTAAACCAGAAAAGGGAGAAAAAAAGCAAATTGTCACCAAACACCATAAATGGTCTGGACAAAATTATTGGCCCCTTACCTTAATATTTGGTTGCACACCCTTTATCAGTTTTTCTCTTCCGTCCACACCCAGGGAGATTATCTACAGTGCCATGGGTTGTAAACTTCTTGATAATGTTGCCCACTGTGGACAAAGACAAATCTAGATCTCTGGAGATGGACGTGTAACCTGGAGATTGTTGATATTTTCCACAATTTTGGTTCCCAAGTCCTCAGACAGTTCTCTTCTCCTCTTTCTGTTCTCTCTTCTCCCCTTTCTGTTCTCTCTTCTCCTCTTTCTGTTCTCTCTTCTCCTCTTTCTGTTCTCTCTTCTCCTCTTTCTGTTCTCTCTTCTCCTCTTTCTGTTCTCTCTTCTCCTCTTTCTGTTCTCTCTTCTCCTCTTTCTGTTCTCTCTTCTCCTTCTGTTCTCTCTTCTCCTCTTTCTGTTCTCTCTTCTCCTCTTTCTGTTCTCTCTTCTCCTCTTTCTGTTCTCTCTTCTCCTCTTTCTGTTCTCTCTTCTCCTCTTTCTGTTCTCTCTTCTCCTCTTTCTGTTCTCTCTTCTCCTCTTTCTGTTCTCTCTTCTCCTCTTTCTGTTCTCTCTCCTCCTCTTTCTGTTCTCTCTTCTCCTCTTTCTGTTCTCTCTTCTCCTCTTTCTGTTCTCTCTTCTCCTCTTTCTGTTCTCTCTCCTCCTCTTTCTGTTCTCTCTTCTCCTCTTTCTGTTCTCTCTTCTCCTCTTTCTGTTCTCTCTTCTCCTCTTTCTGTTCTCTCTTCTCCTCTTTCTGTTCTCTCTTCTCCTCTTTCTGTTCTCTCTTCTCCTCTTTCTGTTCTCTCTTCTCCTCTTTCTGTTCTCTCTTCTCCTCTTTCTGTTCTCTCTTCTCCTCTTTCTGTTCTCTCTTCTCCTCTTTCTGTTCTCTTCTCCTCTTTCTGTTCTCTCTTCTCCTCTTTCTGTTCTCTCTTCTCCTCCTCTTTCTGTTCTCTCTTCTCCTCTTTCTGTTGTCCACGCTTAGTGTGGCACACACAGACACACAATGCAAAGACTAAGTGAACTTCTCTCCTTTTTATCTGCTGTCAGGTGTGATTGTTATATTGCCCACACATGTTACTTGCCCCAGGTGAGTATAAAGGAACATCACAGGCTGGAAACAATCTTATTTATCCACAATTATGAAAGGGGCCAATAATTGTGTCCGGACCATTTTTGGAGTTTGGTGACATTATGTCCAATTTGCTTTTTTTCCTCCTTTTTTGGTTTAGTTCCAATACACACAAAGGGAATAAACATGTGTATAGCAAAACCTGTGTTACTGCAATATATATATATATATATATATACAGAGGAGAGGAGATCTATATATATATATACAGAGGAGAGGAGATCTATATATATATACACACAAAGGGAATAAACATGTGTATAGCAAAACCTGTGTTACTGCAATATATATATATACAGAGGAGAGGAGATCTATATATATATATATACAGAGGAGAGGAGATCTATATATATATATACAGAGGAGAGGAGATCTATATATATATATATACAGAGGAGAGGAGATCTATATATATATACAGAGGAGAGGAGATCTATATATATATATATATATATACAGAGGAGAGGAGATCTATATATATATATACAGAGGAGAGGAGATCTATATATATATATATATATACAGAGGAGAGGAGATCTATATATATATATATACAGAGGAGATCTATATATATATATACAGAGGAGAGGAGATCTATATATATATATATACAGAGGAGAGGAGATCTATATATATATATACAGAGGAGAGGAGATCTATATATATATATATATATATATACAGAGGAGAGGAGATCTATATATATATATATATACAGAGGAGAGGAGATCTATATATATATACAGAGGAGAGGAGATCTATATATATATATATATATATATATACAGAGGAGAGGAGATATATATATATATATATATACAGAGGAGATCTATATATATATATACAGAGGAGAGGAGATCTATATATATATACACAAAGGGAATAAACATGTGTTACTGCAATCCTTTCCTGTGAGGAATACTTCATTTTATAGGAACATTTCAGGGGGGACAACATTTAGGGCCATGACTGTATGCGCAGTAGCTTCAGGATAAGCAAGAAAGATCGAGAAACACACAAACTGCTCAGATTTCTGCTTCGGAAAAAAATGTGTTAAAATGTCTTACGATGCGTCTGACCGAAACGATTTTTGGAAGCATCTGATTTTACTATTTTTTTTTGCATACAAATTGATACAATCTTTGGTCGTCTATTTCAATAGATGCAAGAATTGTGATGTGAATGCGGCCTTACTCTTTGTTTTATTTTCTTCTTTACTGTTTTTAAGAGCTCTGTTTGCTGGCAGTGAATGGAAGCCTTTTTGTTTGCTTCTTACGTGGCTGAGCGTTTCAGGCAATGTCTAAACTGGATAAAATTGTAACAAACCCTCAGCTGTGTGAGAATTACAGACGGATATTTTCTGTAGCAGCAGAGTTGTACATGTTGTGTTATGGCAGATTACGATAAGAGGACTCGCACAGACTGCTTTGTTCCCTCACTTTCCTCCAGCACTACGGACAAAGCTGTTCTTTCAAGGAAGCCATGAACATCCTGAACATGGTGTTCACCGGCCTCTTCACCGTGGAGATGATCCTGAAACTCATTGCGTTCAAGCCAAAGGTAGGTCCCGCGGCACTTTGTGTGTCTTTCTTGGGTTGGGGAAGAGCTCATCATTTAATATCAGATGCCTGAAGCTTTGTACCCGAGATGGCTTTTATTTCAGCACTATGGCACCCCGGGGGCACCTGTACCCATACAGCACCACATCAGCCCCAGTCAGGGGGTATATATATATATATATATATATATATATATATATCCTGTACACACACCCACTCTCCAGAAACCTGACGGCTTCTTGAGTCTAAACCATAAACTGATATTCTTGGGATTGTAAGACTTGTGGCTGTAGGATAATAAAACTCATCTTAGGATAATAAAACATAACCTTTCATTTATACATCTAAAAGCAGATAAACCAAAAAAAGTCTAAAAAGAAAACTTCTGCCAGAAAGACATAAGTTAAATCTATAGTGGAACGATTGTTTTCAGCGGGTAATGGCAGATACACAAATGCAACAATATGTCAAATACTGTCCCCAAATGGACAATTCTGAATCGTTATTACAAAATCATATCCCGATGTGTTTCCCCCACAAAAGATGGTGGGGTTATTCAGTGGATATATGACAGGATCATAGAGAACAAATAAACACAAATGAATGACATGGGATGACCCTTCTCTATTTAAAGGGGACCTCTCATCAAAAAAAAACTTTTTATATATTATAGATCAATGTATGCAGAATAACTTTACAATTCCATGTTATTAAAAAATATGCTTATTTCTATTTAATTTTCCACTTTGAAAAAATGACCACTAGGGGTCTCTCTACCAGTCCTGGCCACAAGCCCTTTTTATAAATTTCAGACTCATGCTGGAGTCCTGAATCTCAGACTGCAGCTGGGACACAGACAAGCTCAGCACTGCTCTCTGCCTGTCAATCAGACAGGCAGGAGCCAGCACTATGCTCATAGCACAGCAGGGCATACTCCTGACTGCCTTACTGCAGGCCCTCATTCATTTTACTATCCGAGTTCTGATCTTTCTTCTCTCTGCACATGCAGTTGTAAACAGAGAGGAGAAGATTCACAGCTCCCAGCTGAGCTTGTCCGTGTCCCGGCTGCAGTCTGAGATTTAGGACTCCAGCATGAGTCTGAAATCTATAAAAAGGGCTTGCGGCCAGGACTGGTAGGGAGACCCCTAGTGGTCATTTTTTCAAAGTGGAAAATGAAATAGAAAGAAGCATATTTTTTATAACATGCAATTGGAAAGTTATTCTGCATACATTGATCTATAATGTATCAAAAAGTTTTTTTTTATGAAAGGTACCCTTTAAAATAGTCTCTGCTTATTGGCACACATCACAGCGGCCCCCACTCAGGGGTATCTGAGTGAGTGGTCCAATTTTGCCATTCCATTCATTTGATCTGTTCTGTATGATCCTGTCATATGTCCCCTGATAAACTTTGCCATCTTTTCAGGATATAATTTAAAAAAATACAGGATTTTTAGGGTCAAAACAGTATTTGACATATTGTTGCACTAACAACCCCAGTGTGTATTTGACATTACCTATTTCAAACAGTAGTGTCGCTATTGGTTAACTTTTGTCTCTCTGGCAGAATTTTGCATTTTTTTAAGGATTTATTTTTTTTTGGGGGGGGAGGGGTGTTGTATCTACTTTTAGTATAACCTTTGTTCCCTAACTACCTGCAATGTGTATGAGGCCCCTGAAAAAAGCTAAAGCAGCTGAGATGTCTCCTAGGGGAGCTTTATTGATTGAGGCTTGTAGTAAATGTCATTGGGCTCCAGGCGTGTCATCTCTGGGGTGTTGTTCTGGATGTTTCACCCCATTAATGGAATTATGAAAAGGGATCGTCCCCCACTGAAAGAGCAGAATGGCTGCTTCTCCACACAGATCTATTAGACTGTTATAAGCTTTTGCTGGAATTGGTAGATGTGGTTGGGATGGACTGTTTCTGGTGTCATGATGTAGACCAGTGGTCTCCAGACTGTGGCCCTCCAGATGTTGGAAAACTACAACTCCCAGCATGCCTGGACAGTTGTTGGCAGTCTGGGCATGCTGGGAGGTGTAGTGTTGCAACATCTGAAGGTTTGTCATTTGGAGACCACTGACTTAGGATGACCATTGATTTAGGAGACTGTAGGGGTCAGTGTGGCCCATAGTATTCATTGCTCTTTACTGCTCCCTAGTGGCTACTTCTGTCCTGATCACTGTGATTTTACCTGCATGAAGCAGGGTGGATGTTTCGTTGCTGCTCCCTTGTGGTGGAGTAAATGTCAGCGGTGAAATCCTTACATGCAGATATTTTTTACAGGTCGGTCTTGTTTACAGATATTTCCACCAGACCGTGGACCAACTCCGCACTTGCTAACAATTCTGCTCCTTTTTCAGGCTATAAAGTGCTGATCCTTCTCTAACCTTCAACTTACTTTCCTGACCCTACACTGTACAGAAATCTAATGCCATAAATTATAGTTACTATACATAGGAGCGTCCTATAGACAACATCAACCTCCCTCTCCTCCTAATATACAGATATCAGGACACTGACCTCTCCTCCTAATACACAGACATCAGGACACTGACCTCTCCTCCTAATATACAGATATCAGGACACTGACCTCTCCTCCTAATACACAGACACCAGGACACTGACCTCTCCTCCTCCTAATACACAGACATCAGGACACTGACCTCTCCTCCTAATATACAGATATCAGGACACTGACCTCTCCTCCTAATACACAGACACCAGGACAATGACCTCTCCTCCTAATACACAGACATCAGGACACTGACCTCTCCTCCTAATATACAGACATCAGGACACTGACCTCTCCTCCTAATACACAGACATCAGGACACTGACCTCTCCTCCTCCTAATACACAGACATCAGGACACTGACCTCTCCTCCTAATATACAGATATCAGGACACTGACCTCTCCTCCTAATACACAGACACCAGGACAATGACCTCTCCTCCTAATACACAGACATCAGGAGACTGACCTCTCCTCCTCCTAATACACAGACATCAGGACACTGACCTCTCCTCCTAATACACAGACATCAGGACACTGACCTCTCCTCCTAATACACAGACATCAGGACACTGACCTCTCCTCCTAATATACAGATATCAGGACACTGACCTCTCCTCCTAATACACAGACACCAGGACAATGACCTCTCCTCCTAATACACAGACATCAGGACACTGACCTCTCCTCCTAATATACAGACATCAGGACACTGACCTCTCCTCCTAATACACAGACATCAGGACACTGACCTCTCCTCCTAATACACAGACACCAGGACACTGACCTCTCCTCCTCCTAATACACAGACACCAGGACACTGAGCTCTCCTCCTAATACACAGACATCAGGACACTGACCTCTCCTAATACACAGACATCAGGACACTGACCTCTCCTCCTAATACACAGACATCAGGACAATGACCTCTCCTCCTTATACACAGACACCAGGACAATGACCTCTCCTCCTAATACACAGACATCAGGACACTGACCTCTCCTAATACACAGACATCAGGACACTGACCTCTCCTCCTAATACACAGACATCAGGACAATGACCTCTCCTCCTTATACACAGACACCAGGACAATGACCTCTCCTCCTAATACACAGACACCAGGACACTGACCTCTCCTCCTCCTAATACACAGACATCAGGACACTGACCTCTCCTCCTCCTAATACACAGACATCAGGACACTGACCTCTCCTCCTAATACACAGACACCAGGACACTGACCTCTCCTCCTAATACACAGACACCAGGACACTGACCTCTCCTCCTCCTAATACACAGACATCAGGACACCGACCTCTCCTCCTAATACACAGACATCAGGACACTGACCTCTCCTCCTAATACACAGACATCAGGACACTGACCTCTCCTCCTCCTAATACACAGACATCAGGACACTGACCTCTTCTCCTAATACACAGACATCAGGACACTGACCTCTCCTCCTAATACACAGACATCAGGACACTGACCTCTCCTCCTAATACACAGACATCAGGACACTGACCTCTCCTCCTAATACACAGACATCAGGACACTGACCTCTCCTAATACACAGACATCAGGACACTGACCTCTCCTCCTAATACACAGACATCAGGACACTGTCCTCTCCTAATACACAGACATCAGGACACTGACCTCTCCTCCTCCTAATACACAGACATCAGGACACTGACCTCTCCTCCTAATACACAGACATCAGGACACTGACCTCTCCTAATACACACATCAGGACACTGACCTCTCCTCCTAATACACAGACATCAGGACACTGACCTCTCCTCCTAATACACAGACATCAGGACACTGACCTCTCCTCCTAATACACAGACATCAGGACACTGACCTCTCCTCCTAATACACAGACATCAGGACACTGACCTCTCCTCCTAATACACAGACATCAGGACACTGACCTCTCCTCCTAATACACAGACATCAGGACACTGTCCTCTCCTAATACACAGACACCAGGACACTGACCTCTCCTCCTAATACACTGACATCAGGACACTGACCTCCCCTCCTCCTAATACACAGACATCAGGACACTGACCTCTCCTCCTAATACACAGACATCAGGACACTGACCTCTCCTCCTAATACACAGACACCAGGACACTGACCTCTCCTCCTCCTAATACACAGACACCAGGACACTGACCTCTCCTCCTAATACACAGACATCAGGACACTGACCTCTCCTAATACACAGACATCAGGACACTGACCTCTCCTCCTAATACACAGACATCAGGACAATGACCTCTCCTCCTTATACACAGACACCAGGACAATGACCTCTCCTCCTAATACACAGACATCAGGACACTGACCTCTCCTAATACACAGACATCAGGACACTGACCTCTCCTCCTAATACACAGACATCAGGACAATGACCTCTCCTCCTTATACACAGACACCAGGACAATGACCTCTCCTCCTAATACACAGACACCAGGACACTGACCTCTCCTCCTCCTAATACACAGACATCAGGACACTGACCTCTCCTCCTCCTAATACACAGACATCAGGACACTGACCTCTCCTCCTAATACACAGACACCAGGACACTGACCTCTCCTCCTAATACACAGACACCAGGACACTGACCTCTCCTCCTCCTAATACACAGACATCAGGACACCGACCTCTCCTCCTAATACACAGACATCAGGACACTGACCTCTCCTCCTAATACACAGACATCAGGACACTGACCTCTCCTCCTCCTAATACACAGACATCAGGACACTGACCTCTTCTCCTAATACACAGACATCAGGACACTGACCTCTCCTCCTAATACACAGACATCAGGACACTGACCTCTCCTCCTAATACACAGACATCAGGACACTGACCTCTCCTAATACACAGACATCAGGACACTGACCTCTCCTCCTAATACACAGACATCAGGACACTGACCTCTCCTCCTAATACACAGACATCAGGACACTGACCTCTCCTCCTAATACACAGACATCAGGACACTGTCCTCTCCTAATACACAGACATCAGGACACTGACCTCTCCTCCTCCTAATACACAGACATCAGGACACTGACCTCTCCTCCTAATACACAGACATCAGGACACTGACCTCTCCTAATACACAGACATCAGGACACTGACCTCTCCTCCTAATACACAGACATCAGGACACTGACCTCTCCTCCTAATACACAGACATCAGGACACTGACCTCTCCTCCTAATACACAGACATCAGGACACTGACCTCTTCTCCTCCTAATACACAGACATCAGGACACTGACCTCTCCTCCTAATACACAGACATCAGGACACTGTCCTCTCCTAATACACAGACACCAGGACACTGACCTCTCCTCCTAATACACTGACATCAGGACACTGACCTCCCCTCCTCCTAATACACAGACATCAGGACACTGACCTCTCCTCCTAATACACAGACATCAGGACACTGACCTCTCCTCCTAATACACAGACATCAGGACACTGACCTCTCCTCCTAATACACAGACATCAGGACACTGACCTCTCCTCCTAATACACAGACATCAGGACACTGACCTCTCCTCCTCCTAATACACAGACATCAGGACACTGACCTCTCCTCCTCCTAATACACAGACATCAGGACACTGACCTCTCCTCCTCCTAATACACAGACATCAGGACACTGACCTCTCCTCCTCCTAATACACAGACATCAGGACACTGACCTCTCCTCCTCCTAATACACAGACATCAGGACACTGTCCTCTCCTAATACACAGACACCAGGACACTGACCTCTCCTCCTAATACACTGACATCAGGACACTGACCTCCCCTCCTCCTAATACACAGACATCAGGACACTGACCTCTCCTCCTAATACACAGACATCAGGACACTGACCTCTCCTCCTAATACACAGACATCAGGACACTGACCTCTCCTCCTAATACACAGACATCAGGACACTGACCTCTCCTCCTAATACACAGACATCAGGACACTGACCTCTCCTAATACACAGACACCAGGACACTGACCTCTCCTCCTAATACACAGACATCAGGACACTGACCTCTCCTAATACACAGACATCAGGACACTGACCTCTCTCTTCTTATACACTGACACCAGGACTGCTCAGATCCTTATAGACAGGTTATTATAATAATCCTCTGCTGCATTCTAAGTATGTAAACATCCATAAAGGTGCTGGATCCAGTCTGTGTATATCAGGGAGACTTTTATGGACATTGATGATCGGGATGTTTATTCTTACATTGAAGCAGAGGATTACACTGAGAAAATAAAAGTTCATTTTTTTAGTGGAATTCAGCGCAGGCTGCATTGCTGTCAATGAGGACAGCGCATATCGGCGCACCAATTCATTTCGGAAGCGCCTGCTGGACATGGTATCATATTACGGGCTGAAAATTTATAGTGTGAATGGGCCCCAAATAATCTTAAAGGGGCTTTTTTAAGTAAAAGCCATAAGTGGATTCTAAAAATGTAAAATAAATTATCATTCCTCTCGGACAGGGTTTCCCAGCCAGTGTGCCTCCAGATGTTGCAACGCTACAACTCCCAGCATTCCCAGACAGCCAAATGCTGGGAGTTGTGATGTTGCAACAGCTGGAGGCACATTGGTTGGAAAACACTTCTCTAGGATATAGAGCAGATACAACAATGATGTCTCTGGGATAAAATAGTGTCATAAATATAAGGTAAATAAGATGCAATAGAATGCAATAAAATAGCATAAAATAAAGAATAAAATAACATGAAGTAAAATAAAACAGAATAAAAGAACATAAAACAAAACACTAAAATTACATAGAATAAAACAAAAAGAACATATTGGTGTGGTATTACTGAATAAAAAAGCAAAATAAAATAGCATAAAATAAAATAAAACAGAATAAAATAACATAGAATAAAATAAAGAATAAAATAAAATAAAATGGAATAAAATAACAAAGAATAAAATAAAATAACATGGAATAAAATAACACGGAATAAAACAGAAGTGAAAAACAGAAAAAAATAACATAGAATAAATTAAAGAATAAAATAAAAAATATGAAATAAAATAACATACAATAAAATAAAACAAATAAATAACAGAATAAAATAAACACAGAATAAAATAAAACGTACTAAAATAACATAAAATAACAAAGAATAAAATAACATGGAATAAAATAAAAGACTAAAATAACATAGAATAAAACAAAAAAGAACATATGAGGAATTAATCATTAGGTTTGGAGGAATTTTTGCCTTTTTTGTTGCAATGGTTTGACGCGGTCATTTCCTGCGACAAAAGTGTGCGCCTTTTCATATAGAAAACTTCTAAAGCTGTCGAGTATATGGTTGTGTTTGGTCAGGAATTTCGCAGTGGTAATATTAATACGTTACCACTGCGAAAATATCGGATATACCACACACTTCGTGTGACTTTTCAAAAAGTAGCATTTTGTCAACACTACCAGCTTCTAAATGTTGTAAAGCCACCTCCAACTACACTTACATATGCCATTCAACAAAAATGATAACTTTGGTTCACGACAAACAAAATTCCAACCATAAAACCTGCTAAACCAACAGGCAAGACAACCTGTTTTAGTAAATTCCCCCCACAGAATAGAAAAAAATGAAATAGCATAGGGGGGAATGTATCAGACTATTTATGCCAGGGTTCTAGTGTTAAAGTAGCACATTTATGTGTAATGCTCAGTTGCACATAAAATGTGTGCAAAATGAGAGAGGTGTCAAGGGGGCGGGGCAATGGCGGGCCATCAGATTTATTAAACTGTACAACAGTGACCTGGCTCGGAGCTGGTGTAGATTTCCCTACATTAAAGGGGTTATCCAGGAATCAAAAAACAGAGATCATTTCTTTCAAAGACCACTCCCTGTCTGTCTCCAGGTTGAGTGTCGTTCTGCAGCTCAGTTCCATTGAAGTGAATGGAGCCAAGTTGTAATATCACACCCAAAGTGGAGACAGACAGGGAGCGATCTTTAAGAAATTAGGCCTGTTTTTGATTCCTGGATAACCCCTTTAAGGAGCTAACACTCCATAATAAATCTGCCGAGGCGTATGGCAGAAAGTTTTCTTAAAGGGGTATTCCAGGCCAAAACTTTTTTTTATATATCAACTGGCTTCAGAAAGTTAAACAGATTTGTAAATTACTTCTATAAAAAAATCTTAATCCTTCCATTAGTTATTAGCTTCTGAAGTTGAGTTGTTGTTTTCTGTCTAACTGCTCTCATAGGAGCTGTGCAGTTCCTATGGGGATATTCTCCCATCATGCACAGCTCCCGGGACGTGACATCATCATTGAGCAGTTAGACAGAAAACTTCAGAAGCTAATAACTATTGGAAGGATTAAGATTTTTTAATAGAAGTAATTTACAAATCTGTTTAACTTTCCGGAGCCAGTTGATATATATAAAAAAAGGTTTTGCCTGGAATACCCCTTTAAGACCAGCATGAGATACACCTGTCTTAGTAAATTCTCAACACAGAATAAAATAACAGAGTAAAATATAATAAAATAACAGAGTAGAATAAAATAACAATAGAATGAAATAAAAATAACAATAAAATAAACGAACAGAATAAAATAAAACCAACACAGAATAGAATAAAAAAACTGAATAAAATAAAAAGAACAATCTAGAATAAAATAAAATTACAGAATATAAAAAATAACATTAAATAAAATAAAACTGAATAAAATAACAGTGAATAAAATAACAAACTTGAATAAAATTACAGAATAAAAAATAAAATAGAATACAAAATGTAAAAAAAAATAAATAACAGAATAAAAATTAAATAACACAGAATTGATGGAATAAATTAAAAAACATTTGGCAATGTGTGGATTATTGGGGACCTTCGCAGTCACGTCGGCAAATTTGAACACAATCCAAAAGTAAAAATAAATAAATAGCCGAAGCCTGTCCGGGCATGCTGGGAGTTGTAGTTTTGCAACAGCTGGAGGCATCCTGGTTAGGAAACACTGCATTGGCAGATAGCAGACATTCTGTATAATGCTGAGAGATTAAAGGGGTATTCCAGGAAAAAACTTTTTTATATATATTAGAGATGAGCGAACTTACAGTAAATTCGATTCGTCACGAACTTCTCGGATCGGTGGTTGCTGACTTTTCCTGCATAAATTAGTTCAGCTTTCCGGTGCTCCGGTGGGCTGGGAAAGGTGGATACAGTCCTAGGAAAGAGTCTCCTAGGACTGTATCCACCTTTTCCAACCCACGGGAGCACCGGAAAGCTGAACTAATTTATGTAGGATAAGTCAGCAACTGCCGAGCCGAGAAGTTTGTGACGAATCGAATTTACTGTAAGTTTGCTCATCTCTAATATATATCAACTGGCTCCAGAAAGTTAAACAGATTTGTAAATTTTTTCTATTAAAAAATCTTAACTCTTTCAGTACTTATGAGCTTCTGAAGTTAAGGTTGTTCTTTTCTGTCTAAATCCTCTCTGATGACACCTGTCTCAGGAACCGCCCAGTTTAGAAGAGGTTTTATATGGGGATTTGCTTCTAAACTGGGCGTTTCCCGAGACACGTGTCATCAGAGAGGACTTAGACAGAAAAGAACAACCTTAACTTCAGAAGCTCATAAGTACTGAAAGGATTAAGATTTTTTAATAGAAGTAATTTACAAATCTGTTTAACTTTCTGAAGTCAGTTGTTATATAAAAAAGTTTTTTTCTGGATTACCCATTTAAAACACGGGGGGATTTATCAGTGTTTTTTATGGCGGTTTTGGCAAACAATTGTGGCAAATTTATAAAAAAAAAAAAAAAATTAATTTGCAACTTTTTCTATATTTTCCGCAAAAAATTGAGAGCATTGTGCAATAACTTATGACTTTTCCACACCAATTTTCTGGCGTCAAACATTGAGAAATCAACCCCCCCCCCCCTAAAGTATATTAGAATTCTTATTTCCATAGGATTTTATGGTAGATTTACTATAAAATGAAGAAGACATTTCCGGTAGTGGCGCTGCAGAGACCTCTTATGGTAGATGGTAGATACTGCAGCTGATCTTCTTCTGTACTATCATTGTGTAACGCAATGTCCCCTGACATAGTGCGAGGCTTTGTGTGTAGATTTGCTATTATTCGTCCATTGCTGACACCTCATGATGAGAACCATCAAGCCTGACAGTGGGGAACACAGCAAGAAATGTCTGGACATAACATCGTAGTTACCAAAGTGATAATAGAAATGGATCACAGATACGAGCGCCACATGTCTCGGCACAGCAGAGTATACAGATAGGAGGATACAGCCGCGCAGAAGTGTATTCACATTCACACAACATTTCTTAACGGCAACAAATAGAACATTTCCTACAAATATCCGAGCAGACTATAGGGTACAGGGGTCCCTCAAGTTACAATATTAATCGGTTCCGGGACGACCATTGTATGTTGAGACCAGAACTCTATGGAAACCTGGTAATTGGTTCTGAAGCCACCAAAATGTCATCCAAAAATAGGAAAAAAGTGAGGATTAAAGAAAAATAAGTAGATAACTAATATAGATAAAGCAAATCCTTACATATAAAAGTAAGAAAGATCTGCTGGGAGCGGTAAATCACTGTCTATCTCGGTGTTTCCCAAGCAGGGAGCCTCCAGCTGTTGCAAAACTACAACTCCCAGCATGCCCGGACAGCCAAAGGCTGTCCGGGCATGCTGGGAGTTGTAGTTTTGCAACAGCTGGGGGCACCTTGCTTGGGAAACACTGGTCTATGTAGAGGAAAGGAGCTTCTTCAGGGTCCTGTACAGTACACAGTGTCCTAAAAAAGTAACATGAGCAGGTAACCCTGGTACAGGTAAAGAGTACAGAACATGTAATACCTCCCTGTACTGTAGGGGGCGGTATCAGACACCAGTCAGTGCATACATTTCAGTAATACAGGTAAAGAGTACAGAACATGTAATACCTCCCTGTACTGTAGGGGGCGCTACCAGACACCAGTCAGTGCATACACTTCAGTAATACAGGTAAAGAGCACAGAACATGTAATACCTCCCTGTACTGTAGGGGGCGGTATCAGACATCAGTCAGTGCATACGCTTCAGTAATACAGGTAAAGAGTACAGAACATGTAATACCTCCCTTTACTGTAGGGGGCGCTACCAGACACCAGTCAGTGCATACACTTCAGTAATACAGGTAAAGAGTACAGAACATGTAATACCTCCCTGTACTGTAGAGGGCGCTCGCTACCAGACACCAGTCAGTGCATACACTTCAGTAATACAGGTAAAGAGTACAGAACATGTAATACCTCCCTGTACTGTAGGGGGCGGTATCAGACATCAGTCAGTGCATACGCTTCAGTAATACAGGTAAAGAGTACAGAACATGTAATACCTCCCTGTACTGTAGGGGGTGGTATCAGACATCAGTCAGTGCATACGCTTCAGTAATACAGGTAAAGAGTACAGAACATGTAATACCTCCCTGTACTGTAGGGGGCGCTACCAGACATCAGTCAGTGCATACACTTCAGTAATACAGGTAAAGAGTACAGAACATGTAATACCTCCCTGTACTGTAGAGGGCGCTCGCTACCAGACACCAGTCAGTGCATACACTTCAGTAATACAGGTAAAGAGTACAGAACATGTAATACCTCCCTGTACTGTAGGGGGCGGTATCAGACATCAGTCAGTGCATACACTTCAGTAATACAGGTAAAGAGTACAGAACATGTAATACCTCCCTGTACTGTAGGGGGCGGTATCAGACATCAGTCAGTGCATACGCTTCAGTAATACAGGTGTTTTACCAGTAAATTGCCCATTCTGATTGGCCGGTTCTTCCGGCCATTGACACGTTTCACAGATCTGGACTGTCCGTAGCATTTTATGTTGAGTCTGGTTTCAAGTTACAATGGTCCAGAAAAGACCATTGTATGTTTAAACTATTGTATGTTGAGGCCATTGTAAGTTGAGGGATCACTGTATAGGAGTGATGGTGGAGATAGACATTGGCCAACGCTTCTGTATACATGCGGAGTAGAGATAAGTGGCTGCCGGACATATAGACAGAACAAGTTGCACACGTCAGGGTCAGCACCTCTGATCTCTGTGTACTTATTGTGCAGAGTATTACACATTAGGTCGGGGTAAGACAACACCTATCCTGTTGCTTTGTTACAATGTGTCAGCGGCTGCTCCTGTTTGTGTCAGTATATGTGATAATCACTCGTCTTGTTACCATTACATATGTTGGCTTATCTTTCTGCTATTACTGGGGAATATGAGATCGGGTTCGGCAGTTTTGTGTTCTCTCTTTCTTAGTTGTCTTAAGCTGTGTATTCTGTATATACAGTGAAGGAAAAAAGTATTTGATCACCTGATGATTATATATAATGGCCCGATGACAAAGAAACAATCAGTCTATAATATTAATGGTCGTTTATCTTAACAGTGAGAGACAGAATAACAACAAAAAATCCAGAAAAACATTTTTAATAGGTTTGCAGACATCTCAGGAGGGATTCTGTCCCATTCTTCTCTAGATTCTTTCCAAGTCATGAAGGTTTTTGGGCTGACGTTTGGCAACTGGGACTTTCAGCTCCTTCACAGATTACTATAGGATTAAAGAGGTACTCCACTGGCCAGCATTCGGAACATTTAGTTCCCAACGCTGTATGCGCGCTATGGGGGTTAGTCATGCTCCCTCGTGCCATCACACCACGCCCCCTCAATGCAAGTCTATGGGAGGGGGCGTGTCGGCACCATGCCCCCTACCATAGACTTGCATTGAGGGGGCACGGCCTGATGTCATGAGAGGGCGTGGCCGACCCCTGCAGCCAGCACACAGCATATTGAACTAAATGTTCCGAATGCTGGCCAGTGGAGTCTGGAGATTGTCAAGTCAGCTCCAGGACCTTAATGTGATTCTTCTTGAGCCAATCCTTTGTTGCCTTGGCCATGTGTACTGGGTCATTGTCATACTGGAATACCCATCTACAACCCACTGTCAATGCCTGGGGGGGTTAGGGAAGGGGGTTCTTACCCATGATATGACGGTATATAGCCCTATCCATAGCCCCTTTGATACAGTGGAGTTGTACTGTCCCCTTAATGTTTTCTCTTCCATGTTTGATGGTGGGGATGGTGTTCTTGGGGTCATCTGGAGCATTCCTCCTCATCCTCCAAATGCAGAGGGGGAGATTTATCAAAACCTGTGTAGAGGAAGAGTGGTGCAGTTGCCCATGGCAACCAATCAGATTGCTTATTTCATTTTTCAAAGGTCTCTTTAAAAATTAAAGAAGCAAACTGATTGGTTGTCATGGGCAACTGCACCACTCTTCCTCTACACAGGTTTTGATAAATCTCCCCCAGTGAGTTCAGCTGATTCCAAAGAGTTTGATTTTGTTCTCATCTGACCACAACATCTTCCCCATTCTCTGAACCATTCAAATGTTCATCCACAACTTCAGACGGGCCTGTACATGTGATTTCTTGAGCAGAGGGACCTTGAGGGCACTGAAGGATTTCAGTTTTTCACAGGGTAGTGTGTTACCAATTGGTTTTTTTGGTGACTTTGGTGCCAGCTGCCTTGAGATCATTGACAAGATCCTCCTGATTCCTCACCATTCTCAAGATCAGTGAACTCTACGAGGTGAGATCTTACATGGAGCCTCTGACGGACAAAGATTGACAGATATTTTGTGTTTCCTTCATTTGTGAATAATCACACCGACTGATTTAAAGCTCTCACCGAAATGCTAGGTGCTGGTCTTGTAGGCCGTTCCATCCTTGTGTAGGTATACAGTCCTCTCCCCTGACGTCCTTAGACAGCTCTTTGGTCTTGATTGTTTGGTTTTGTGGACAGGTTTCTTTTATATAGGTAACAAGCTGAGATTAGGAGCACTCCCTTTAACCCCTTAAGGATGCAGACCTTTTTCACCTTAAGGACTAAGCCCTTTTTCGCAATTCTGACCATGGTCGCTTTACGAATTAATAACTCGAAAAAGCTTTTACCGAATATTCTGATTCTGAGATTGTTTTTTTCGTGACATATTCTACTTTATTTTGGTGGTAAATTTTCGGCGTTACTTTAGCATTTTTCTAACTTTGAAGCTCTCTACTTGTAAGGAAAATGGATATTCCAAATTAAATTTTTATTCACAAATGCAATATGTCCACTTTATGTTGGCATCATAAAATTAACATATTTTTGCTTTTTGAAAAAATTAGAGGGCTTCAAAGTAGAGCAGCAATTTTCAAACATTTCATGAAAATTGCAAAATCTGAAGGGACAGATGTTACAGAACTACAACTCCCAGCATGCCTGGGCAGTCTAGGCATACTGAGAGTTGTAGTTTGGCAACATCTGGACGGCTACCGTTTGGGCACCACTGTAACAGTGGTCTCCAAACTGTGACCCTCCAGATGTAGCAAAGCTACAACTCCCAGCATGCCCAGCCTTTGACTGTCTGGGCATGCTGGGAGTTGCAGTTCGGCCTTCCTAGTGGTTGCCACAGTAAAGATCACTTTACTTTCACTTTTATTCCCTCCCCCCCCCCCCCCACCGTAGTTTCCCTACCTGAGCCAGGATCCAGCCGTCTCCAGCGATGATCGGGGGTCCCCAGGCATCTTCTCCCCACGTTCCCCTCGACATCCAGGGGTGGGCAGAACGGGGGGTTGCCATGGCAACCCACTGTCCTGCCCTGCCATTGGTCAGAATGAGTTCTGACTAATGGCAGGGGATAGGAGGAGATTGCAGCAGTGCGACCTCGCTTCTATGCCTCAGGATGATCAGGACTGTCACTGACCGCTCCGATCATCCCTATTTTCCAGGTGATCGGGTCACCAGAGACCCGATCAGCCCGGAATAGCAGAAAATCGCATGTCTGAATTGATGTGCCGGGAATGATTTCAGCAGCCATCCCGGTCCGGTCCCCAACCGGCTAGCGGCGGGGACCGGAATTCCCACGGGCACGTCCTTAAGGACTCGGGGTGCAGGGCGTATGCATACGCCCGGCGTCCTTAAAAGGTTAAGTGAGTTCTCTTAATCTCAGCTCACTGCCTTTATAAAAGACAGAAATCTAGCTGATTAATGGGGGTTCAATACTTATTTCACTGTGTTAAATGCAAATCAATTTATAACTTATATGAAATGCATTTTTCTGGATTTTTTTGGTTATTTTGTCTCACTGTTCGAAAACACTAACCATTAACATTTTAGACTGATCATTTCTTTGTTAGGGGCAAATGTACAAAATCGTCAGAGGATCAAATAATTAGTTTATTCACTGTAATGCCTATTGTATACTGATAGTGTGTGCAGAAGATTTCAGGACCTTGGAGAGCGTCACCTGGACTTTACCATCTCTGAAAGTCGGAGGAGCTGGGGAGTATATAATAGATCACTAATTGGGATAGTGAGGGTCAGGCACATAACGTTAAGAAACATGGGCAAACCCTCAAAATTTCCTAACGCCCATTTATATTATGAAATAAGAAAACCCAATAAAGATTAAAGAAGCACTCCGGGAAATGTTTGTTTTTTCCATATACATCTATATATACTGTGTAGATATATATATAGTACAACATAGGCTATCATCATAAAGGTTCATGTGTATGCCTTGTGCTCACTTGTTATAGCTGAAGTGGCAGGCATGGGTTTTCAGCCATATTGTTTGGCATTACATCACTAAAATTAACGCTGCCTACATTTCCCATGAATCCTCTTTCTTTGCAGAGAGAGGGGGTGGAGTCTCACTGCACTTAGTCATCTAATTAGGCTTCTGATGCTGGAGTTCACCTAGGTGAACTGATTAGACTCATAAGTGGGTTGGGGTCAGTTCACATTATGTGCAGTTGTTGTGTAGAAATATTGCTTAATGTTATTTGACCTATAATCGCAATTGAGATGTTTTATAAAGATTTGACTTCTTTAAAGGTGTGTTCACATATTATATATACCCTGATCTCATAGAAATAGCAGCAGCAGTATACAGATAGAGCTTATAAGAAGGTGTATGACTACTAAATTTCCTGATCCCATAGAGATAGCAGCAGCAGCAGCAGTATACAGATAGAGCTGGGAGAGGAGATATATATCTACCATATACCCTAATCCCACAGAGAGCTAACAAAAACTTGCAAGGTATTACATAGTGACCTACAAGGGGTCCAATTACTCCCATCTATGGGGAAATACCATATTTGTACTAGAACACAGCAAATACAGTGGGGTGGTGCTTAAAACTTAACCTTTAATAGTGTTGTTAAAATACACACCACATAGTGCTAAATAAAAAACAAAAAATAATTAAAAATAATCATAAATTGTTCAAACTGACCGGGTTTACAGTACTAGTTGCCAAATTAGTTGTTGCCCCTAGCAACCAATGTTTGATAGTAACTGGTAATAGTGACAGTATCCAAGTCTAATATATCACCTGTTAACAGTCAACTAAATGTGGCTAATTGCCAGGATGTTATTGCCCCTAGCAACCAACAAACGGTACAAACTGGAGACAAGACCGTATTTAGGTCTATTTGGTCGACAGTTGACCAACAATGTGGCTCTCAACGCGTTTCTACCACAATTATGTGGCGTCCTCAGGAGAGACCAACTAAATCGCCAAAAACTATATTAGTCAAGTGTTTGACTGTTGCACGAAGTACATAAATAGTAGAGTTATTTCCACAAGTAGCTAAATATTACAACTGAGCACCAATGAGACACATAGTCTGATAATCCGGCAGGAATCGTGTTTTCGGTTTCTCCTGTATTAAAAAACAACATGACATACCTAGTGTCAGTACGTGACCCTAGTCCTGCAATGAGGCTCTGATTCGTAATAGATCACAGTTTACTCACAGGTCCGTTTCCAAGATAGTGGTTACCTATAGGAAAAAAGACATATACACAAGGACCTGTAAGTGTTATAATATTTCAAGTACCTGCAAAGGAAAACAGACCACTTAGCAGTACTTGCGATTCCATGCCTGGTCAGGATACCACGGCTGGAACGCAAGCCGTTTGGTTCCAGTGGCTTCCTGCATGTCCGTACCGGGCATCCCGGCATCTGGCATAATATCCGGTCGCTAGGCCATGACATCACTCCGCCATGCTCACCTGTGATGCTGCAGCTGGGCGGGCCAGTAACTAGGACGCGGCCACTGTTGCTGGCCGGCTTACAGTATAGTATTGCATGATTTCGGCTAGTGTGATGGAACGCAGAATATAGAGTTTGAGGCAAGAAGTTATATTATAACCACGATCATTGCACTAAATACAGCTAGAGACAATACATAGATCCCATATATGTTTACATGGACTATATGTATCCAGGATATGATGGATGCCCCCATACCGCACATACATAGATCCCATATATGTTTACATGGACTATATGTATCCAGTAGGGGTGAGTGCAGGATATGATGGATGCCCCCATACCGCACATACATAGGTACCATAGATGTTTATATGGACTATATGTATACAGTAGGGGTGAGTGCAGGATATAATGGATGCCCCCATACCGCACATACATAGGTACCATAGATGTTTACATGGACTATGTATATCCAGTAGGGGTGAGTGCAGGATATGATGGATGCCCCCATACTGCACATACATAGGTACCATAGATGTTTACATGGACTATATGTATACAGTAGGGGTGAGTGCAGGATATGATGGATGCCCCCATACCGCACATACATAGGTACCATAGATGTTTATATGGACTATATGTATCCAGTAGGGGTGAGTGCAGGATATAATGGATGCCCCCATACCGCACATACATAGGTACCATAGATGTTTACATGGACTATGTATATCCAGTAGGGGTGAGTGCAGGATATGATGGATGCCCCCATACCGCACATACATAGGTACCATAGATGTTTATATGGACTATATGTATCCAGTAGGGGTGAGTGCAGGATATAATGGATGCCCCCATACTGCACATATATAGGTACCATAGATGTTTATATGGACTATATGTATCCAGTAGGGGTGAGTGCAGGATATGATGGATGCCCCCATACCGCACATACATAGGTACCATAGATGTTTACATGGACTATGTATATCCAGTAGGGGTGAGTGCAGGATATGATGGATGCCCCCATACCGCACATACATAGGTACCATAGATGTTTATATGGACTATGTATATCCAGTAGGGGTGAGTGCAGGATATGATGGATGCCCCCATACCGCACATCCATAGGTACCATAGATGTTTATATGGACTATATGTATCCAGTAGGGGTGAGTGCAGGATATGATGGATGCCCCCATACCGCACATACATAGGTACCATAGATGTTTATATGGACTATATGTATACAGTAGGGGTGAGTGCAGGATATGATGGATGCCCCCATACCGCACATACATAGGTACCATAGATGTTTATATGGACTATGTATATCCAGTAGGGGTGAGTGCAGGATATGATGGATGCCCCCATACTGCACATACATAGGTACCATAGATGTTTATATGGACTATGTATATCCAGTAGGGGTGAGTGCAGGATATGATGGATGCCCCCATACCGCACATCCATAGGTACCATAGATGTTTATATGGACTATATGTATCCAGTAGGGGTGAGTGCAGGATATGATGGATGCCCCCATACCGCACATACATAGGTACCATAGATGTTTATATGGACTATATGTATCCAGTAGGGGTGAGTGCAGGATATGATGGATGCCCCCATACTGCACATACATAGGTACCATAGATGTTTATATGGACTATATGTATATTCAGTAGGGGTGAGTGCATGATATGATGGATGCTCCCATACTGCACATACATAGGTACCATAGATGTTTATATGGACTATATGTATCCAGTAAGGGTGAGTGCAGGATATGATGGATGCCCCCATACCGCACATACATAGGTACCATAGATGTTTATATGGACTATGTATATCCAGTAGGGGTGAGTGCAGGATATGATGGATGCCCCCATACCGCACATACATAGGTACCATAGATGTTTATATGGACTATGTATATCCAGTAGGGGTAGATGCAAGATTTAATGGATACCCCCGTACCGCACATAAATCACTGTATTATGCACCAGGGGATATCTACATATAGACCTAATTCATATTAAGGAACCACTTGAAAAGGTGAAATAAGTTAAAAGTTAAGTTTTAGGCGCCTCCCCCACTGTACTTGCTGTGTTCTAGTACAAATATGGTATTTCCCACAGAGAGTTAACAGGAGGGATCTAATATTGATGATGTCATCCTGTAGTTCACAGAAAGTCAGTTGACCCAGGACTGACCACTTTCTCTGACATCCAGTCAGACTGGTGATCACATGACCCAGTTACAGTAATGAAAACCATGGATACAGCTTTTCCGTATTAATACAGATGACGCTGCAGGACCAGTAATGGTGTCCACGATATAGGCAAAAAAAGGAAAACCTAGAGTGCTTCTTTAATAAAATGTTTGTGGAATGCGCTAATATGATAACCTCAGCAGGTAATAACCCTCTCGGCTGTCCGCTTCACATTCTTCTGCCCTATGTGCGCTATTATGGGGTCTATTATATTTCAGAACTCGGGTCCACTGGACTAGTGTGATCCTGCACAGCAGACCTGAAATACAGAAGATATTAAAGGGGTGACTATAATGGGGGGCAGATTTTTAGAAGCTTGCAGTCTATTTGCTAAGACCCTGTTTCTTTTTATTATAGACATTCGACGAGTGATTTATTGTTGGTTGGGTAAATCCTGAGCAATACAGTAAGATAATTCCAGGAAATCCTAAGTAAACCGTAGTAATATCGATAGCAATCACTCGGGAGGGAAACACACATAATGGGCACTGTCACTTTTGACGAGTTGTAGAGACATGTTAAAGGTTTAGATTGGTCGGGTTCTGAGTGTTCAGACCCCGACCAATATCTAAAACGAGTCGGCAGAAGAGCATTCTAAGCGCGTTTTATCCCGGTGTAATGAGAAATTCTGTGATTTGGAATAGAATGTGATAGATGACTCAGGATTCTTTATTGGCTGACGCGCACCCCCCGCCCCCTATCATTGGTTTTTGGGGCGGCTCTGTACCATGTACAACATGTCAACATTTTTTAAAGTGACAGGCACACTTTAAAGTTGTTTTTAAACCAAAGCAGTAAGTAGATCCAACAGGAAGGAGAGATACAGTAAACGTTCTTTATGAATATTTACAAAACCTTTTGAATCTGTTCCAGCATTGGCTAAAATAACCTACAATGGATTGGTCAGGACTGTGCTGCCTTTTCAGCTGTGTGTGAACACTGCTCAGATTGTATGTGCATTATGGCCAGTCTGATGGGATGTCTCTCATTACGGCTCTGCTTTTCAACATGACTTTAAAGGGGGACTACCATGGAAAACTTTTTTTTTTTTTTTAATCAACTGGCGCCAGAAAGCTAAACAGTTCTATTAAAAAATCTCAATCCTTCCAGTACTTTTTAGGGGCTGTATACTAGGGATCGACCGATTATCGCTTTGGCCGATATTATCGGCCGATATTCACGATTTTGGGCTTTATCGTTATCGGCAATTACCTTGCCGATAATCCGATATTGCCCCACGACTGCCCCCCACCGCACCGCATCACACCCCCCACCGCACCACCCCGCCCCGGCCCCATTGCCTCCCCCATCCCCGGTTTTATAATTAGCTGTTCCCGGGGGCCGGGGTCCACGCTACTTCTGGCTCCTGCTGCGTCCTGCGTTACGCTGTGCGCAATGACGAGTGACGCGACGTCACCGGAGCCAGATGTAGAGTTGGACCCCGGGAACAGGTCATTATAAAACCGGGGATGGGGGAAGCAATGGGGCCAGGGCAGTGCAGTGGGGGGTGCGACGTGGGGCGGTGGGGTGTGCAGTGCGGTGGGGGGGGGGCGATCGCGGTGGCGGTGATAGGACTCAGGAGGACCCCGGACAGGCAGAGAGAGAGAAGCGGGTGGCGGCGGCAACCTATGGCACCGCAAAAGCCGCTGCAGTTCATTGATTTAAAGCGCCCCCTTTAAATCAATGATCTGCAGCGGTGTCGCGGGGGGGGGGGGGGGGGGGGGAGGGATAAATAGCTGATACCTTATACCGGAATATCGGTATAAGTTATTGGCTATCTGCCCCAACCTCCACAGATTATCGGTATCGGCCCTATAAAAAATCGATATCGGTCGATCCCTAATGTATACTAAAGAGAAATCCAAAAAGAAATGCATTTCCTGTGATTTCCTGACCACAGTGCTCTCTGCTGTCCATTTTAGGAACTGTCCAGAGAAGCATATGTTTGCTATGAGGATTTTCTCCTCTTCCTAAAATGGACAGCAGAGGTCAGCAGAGAGCACTGTGGTCAGGACATCTCAGGAAATGCATTTTCTTTTTTGGATTTCTCTTTAGTATACAGCCCCTAAAAAGTACTGGAAGGATTAAGATTTTTTAATAGAAGTAATTTACAAATCTGTAAAACTTTCTGGCACCAGTTGATTTAAAAAAAAAAAAAAATAGTGGAAAGTACGGTAGTAAAGTTGATGCTCCTAAACTTCTGCGAAATGCAAGTGTGTACTTTGCGACATTGCATTGTAGGAGAGATAGTGTTTTATCATCAAGACTACTTTACAGTGTAAAAGCAGATTTGTGAATGCAGCTCTGGATATAACTGGAGCATAAAAAGTTATGCAACTTATGGCTCCATAAACGTTAAAAGTTGTTGGCTACCTTGATGATAAGTTCCTTATTGTGGAGCTACATAATACAGCGTTTCTAAGCAGAAGAGAAGACACTGTATATGAGTAAGGAACATATCACCAGTAGTGGGTCTAATAAACCAGGGTGGACAACCCCTTTACTTATTATTATTATTATTATACTTCTGCATACAGGGGTCCCTCAAGTTACAATATTAATTGGTTCCAGGACGACCATTGTATGTTGAAACCATTGTATGTTGAGACCAGAACTCTATGGAAACCTGGTAATAGGTTCTGAAGCCCCAAAATGTCATAAAAAATAGGAAAAAGTGAGGATTAAAGAAAAATAAGTAGATAAGTAATATAGATAAAGCAAGTCCATAAATATAAAAGTAAGAAAGATCTGCTGGGACCTGTATATAAATCACTGTCAGTGTTTCCCAACCAGGGTGCCTCCAACTGTTGCAAAAGTACAACTCCCAGCATGCCCGGACAGCCGTTGGCTGTCCGGGCATGCTGGGAGTTGTAGTTATGCAACAGCTGGAGGCACCCTGGTTGGGAAACAATGGTTTATGTAGAGGACAGGAGTTTCTTCAGGGTCCTATACAGTACACACAGTGTCCCAAATGGAGCCACCCTTGGTGTCTAAAGGAGCAGCTAACCCTGGCACAGGTAAGGAGTAGTACAGAACTTGTAGTTCCTCCCTGTACTGTAGGCTGAAGGGGGCACTACAAGACACCAGTCAGTGCATACACTTCAGTATTACAGGTAAAGAGTACAGAACATGTAATACCTCCCTATACTGTAGGGGGCGCTACCAGACGCCAGTCAGTGCATACACTTCAGTAATACAGGTAAAGAGTACAGAACATGTAATACCTCCTTGTACTGTAGGGGGCACTACAAGACACCAGTCAGTGCATACACTTCAGTAATACAGGTAAAGAGTACAGAACATGTAATACCTCCCTATACTGTAGGGGGCGCTACCAGACGCCAGTCAGTGCATACACTTCAGTAATACAGGTAAAGAGTACAGAACATGTAATACCTCCCTGTACTGTAGGGGGCCCTACCAGACACCAGTCAGTGCATACACTTCAGTAATACAGGTAAAGAGTACAGAACATGTAATACCTCCCTGTACTGTAGGGGGCGCTACCAGACATCAGTCAGTGTATACACTTCAGTAATACAGGTAAAGAGTACAGAACATGTAATACCTCCTTGTACTGTAGGGGGCGCTACCAGACACCAGTCAGTGCATACACTTCAGTAATACAGGTAAAGAGTACAGAACATGTAATACCTCCTTGTACTGTAGGGGGCACTACAAGACACCAGTCAGTGCATACACTTCAGTAATACAGGTAAAGAGTACAGAACATGTAATACCTCCCTGTACTGTAGGGGGTGCTACCAGACACCAGTCAGTGCATACACTTCAGTAATACAGGTAAAGAGTACAGAACATGTAATACCTCCCTATACTGTAGGGGGCGCTACCAGACGCCAGTCAGTGCATACACTTCAGTAATACAGGTAAAGAGTACAGAACATGTAATACCTCCCTGTACTGTAGGGGGCCCTACCAGACACCAGTCAGTGCATACACTTCAGTAATACAGGTAAAGAGTACAGAACATGTAATACCTCCCTGTACTGTAGGGGGCTCTACCAGACACCAGTCACTGCATACACTTCAGTAATACAGGTAAAGAGTACAGAACATGTAATACCTCCCTGTACTGTAGGGGGCGCTACAAGACACCAGTCAGCGCATACACTTCAGTAATACAGGTAAAGAGTACAGAACATGTAATACCACCCTGTACTGTAGGGGCGCTACCAGACATCAGTCAGTGCATGCACTTCAGTAATACAGGTAAAGAGTACAGAACATGTAATACCTCCCTGTACTGTAGGTGGCGCTACCAGACACCAGTCAGTGCATACACTTCAGTAATACAGATGATTTACCAGTAAAATGCCCATTCTGATTGGTCAGTTCCTCCAGTTGTGACATGTTTCGCAGAGCTGGACCGTCTGTAGCATTGTATGTTGAGTCTGGTTTCAAGTTACAATTGTCCAGAAACAAACATTGTATGTTGAAACTATTGTATGTTGAGGCCATTGTAAGTTGAGGGATCAGTGTATAAGCAGAGCTGTAATGATAATTCCCCCCCGACAGATTATTACTAAGGCTAAATTCACCCCTGTCCTG
The DNA here is from genome assembly GCF_029499605.1 of Hyla sarda. Lineage (NCBI taxonomy): Eukaryota > Metazoa > Chordata > Amphibia > Anura > Hylidae > Hyla > Hyla sarda. The sequence continues at coordinate 417,462,501 of NC_079192.1, forward strand.
CTCTAAGTCTTTGTTTTTATATTCACCCATCTTTTTTGTATAAAAACAAACCAGACCCGGTGTGGGAGGATACGTCTCCTATCTCATCATTGTGTCCTGTGTAATACTGTGTCACTTCATACATTCTGGGATCCATCTGTGGAGGAGGGGAACATAACAGTACCAGTCAAAAGTTTGGACTTTTTATTCCATTGTCTTTCTTGTGTTTTTTTTTTTTTTTTACTTTCTACATTGAAGAAATTAAAAACTATGAAGAAATACATAAGGAATAACGTTGTAAGCAGAAAATGAGTTAAAGGGGTATTCCAGGAAAAAACTTTTTTATATACGGTACATATCAACTGGCTCCAGAAAGTTAAACAGATTTCTAAATTACTTCTATTAAAAAATCTTAATCCTTTCAGTACTTATGAGCTTCTGAAGTTAAGGTTGTTCTTTTCTGTCTAAATCCTCTCTGATGACACGTGTCTCGGGAAACGCCCAGTTTAGAAGAGGTTTGCTATGGGGATTTGCTTCTAAACTGGGCGTTTCCCGAGACACGTGTCATCAGAGAGGACTTAGACAGAAAAGAACAACCTTAACTTCAGAAGCTCATAAGTACTGTAAGGATTAAGATTTTTTAATAGAAGTAATTTACAAATCTGTTTAACTTTCTGGAGCCAGTTGATATATAAAAAAAAAGTTTTTTCCTGGAATACCCCTTTAACCCCTACAGGACCCATGACGTAACGGTACGTCCCGACACCCTGGGTCTTAAGGACCAGGGACGTACATTTACGTCATGGTCAGTTTTAGTCCCCGCCGTGTGCCGGGCGGGGATCGGAGCGGGATGGCTGCTGAAATCATTCAGCAGGCATCCCGTGCAAATGACCAGGGGGGTCATCAGACCCCCCCATGTCGGCGATCGCGGCAAATCGCAAGTGAATTCACACTTGCGATTTGCGCGATTCCGGGTCATTACGGGTCTATAGTGACCCGGTGACCCGCAATGTAAGGGGGATCGCGGGTGTCTAAGACACCCACGATCCCCCTGAAGCGATAGGAGTGAGGTGGCACGGGTGCCACCCCTCCTATCCCTGCTATTGGTGGTCTAGACGCGACCACCAATAGCAGATCGGGGGCGGGGGGGGTTTACTTTCGTTTTCCCCGTCCTGCCCTCCCACAATAGGCGGGGCAGGACGGGGAAACGACGGGGACCGGCGCCGAAGATCCACTTACCGATCCGGGCGGGCGTCGGAGGCTGCAGGCGAGGCTGCCAAGCAACATCTGGAGGGTACAGTTTGAGACCATTATACAGTGGTCTCTAACTGTAGCCCTCCAGATGTTGCAAAACTACAACTCCCAGCATGCCCAGACTGCTGTTTGGGCATGCTGGAATATGTAGTTTTGCAACAGCTGGAGGGCTACAGTTTGAGACCACTATATAGTGGTCCCTAAACTGTAGCCCTCCAGATCTTGCAAAACTACAACTCCTAGCATGCTCAAACAACTGTTTGCTGTCAGGGCATGCTGGGAATTGTAGTTTTGCAACAGCTGGAGGTCCACAGTTTGGAGATCACTTTGCAGTGGTCTCTAAAACTGTAGCCCAACAGATGCAAAACTGCAAATCCCAGCATGTCCAAACAGCAATCAGCTGTCTCAGCATGCTGGGAGTTGTAGTTGCGTACCTCCAGCTATTGCATAACTACATCTCCCAGCATGCCCTTCGGCGATCAGTACATGCTGGGAGTTGTAGTTTTGCAACAGCTGGAGGCACACTGGTTAGAAAATACTGAGTTAGGTAACAGAACCTAACTGAAGGTTTTCCAACCAGTGTGCCTCCAGCTGTTGCAAAAGTACAACTCCCAGCATGCACGGTCTGTCAGTACATGCTGGGAGTTGTAGTTTTGGAACAGCTGGAGGTTTGCCCCCCCCCCATGTGAACGTACAGGGTACATTCACACGGGCAGGCTTACAGTAAGTTTCCTGCTCCAAGTTTGGGCTGCGGCAAATTTTTCGCCGTATCTCAAACTTCTAGTGAGAAACTCACCGTAACCCGCCAGTGCGAATGTACCCTAAAAACACTACACTACACTACACTACCACCTAATAAAGAGTAAAACACTACATATACACCCCCTTACACTGTCCCCCCAATAAAAATGAAAAACGTATTGTATGGCAGTGTTTCCAAAACGGAGCCTCCAGCTGTTGCAAAACAACAACTCCCAGCATTTCCGGACAGCCACTGACTGTCCAGGCATGCTGGGAATTTAGCAACAGCTGGAGGCACCCTGTTTGGGAATCACTGGCGTATAATACCCCTATGTCCACCCCTGTGCAATCCCTAATTTAGTCCTCAAATGCGCATGGCGCTCTCTCACTTTGGAGCCCTGTCGTATTTCAAGGCAACAGTTTAGGGCCACATATGGGGTATCACCGTACTCGGGAGAAATTGCACTACTAATTTTGGGGGGCTTTTTCTCCTTTTACCCCTTAGGAAAAGGAAAAGTTGGGGCTACACCAGCTTGTTAGTGTAAAAAAATAAAAAAAATTACACTAACATGCCGGTGTTGCCCTTTACTTTTTATTTTCACAAGCGTTAAAAGGAAAAAAAAGACACCCAAAATTTGTAACGCAATTTCTCCTGAGTACAGAAATACCCCATATGTGGGTGTAAAATGCTCTGCGGGCGCACAACAAGGCTCAGGAGTGAGAGCGCACCATGTACATTTGAGGTCTAAATTGGTGATTTGCACAGGGGTGGCTGATTTTACAGCGGTTCTGACATAAACCCCCCCCAAAAAATACCCACATGTGACCCCATTTTGGAAACTACACCCCTCACGGAATGTAATAAGGGGTACAGTGAGCATTTACGCCCCACAGGTGTTTGACAGATTTTTGGAACAGTGGTCCGTGAAAATGAAAAATTTTATTTTTCATTTGCACAGCCCACTGTTCCAAAGATCTGTCAAACGCCAGTGGGGTGTAAATACTCACTGCACCCCTTATTAAATTCTGTGAGGGGTGTAGTTTCCAAAATAGGGTCACATGTGGGGGGTTCCACTGTTCTGGCACCACGGGGGGCTTTGTAAACGCAGATGGCCCCTGACTTCCATTCCAAACAATTTTTTTTCCCAAAAGCTCAACGGCGCTCCTTCTCTTCTGAGCATTGTAGTGCGCCAGCAGAGCACTTGACGTCCACACATGGGGTATTTCCATACTCAGAAGAGATGGGTTACAAATTTTGGGGGGTCTTTTCTGCTATTAACCCTTGCAAAAATGTGAAATTTGGGGGGAAACACACATTTTAGTGAAAAAAAAAATTTTTTTTTTACATATGCAAAAGTCGTGAAACACCTGTGGGGTATTAAGGCTCACTTAATTTCTTGTTACGTTCCTCAAGGAGTCTAGTTTCCAAAATGGTATGCCATGTGAGGGTTTTTTGCTGTTCTGGCACCATAGGGGCTTCCTAAATGCAACATGCCCCCCAAAAACCATTTCAGAAAAACGTACTCTCCAAAATCCCCTTGTCTCTCCTTCGCTTCTGAGCCCTCTACTGCGCCCGCCGAACAATTTACATAGACATATGAGGTATGTGCTTACTCGAGAGAAATTGGGCTACAAATACAAGTATACATTTTCTCCTTTTACCCCTTGTAAAAATAAAAAAATTGGGTCTACAAGAACATGCGAGTGTAAAAAATGAAGATTGTGAATTTTCTCCTTCACTTTGTTGCTATTCCTGTGAAACACCTAAAGGGTTAAAACGCTGACTGAATGTCATTTTGAATACTTTGGGGGGTGCAGTTTTTATAATGGGGTCATTTGTGGGGTATTTCTAATATGAAGACCCTTCAAATCCACTTCAAATCTGAACTGGTCCCTGAAAAATAGTGAGTTTGAAAATTTTGTGAAAAATTGGAAAATTGCTGCTGAACTTTGAAGCCCTCTGGTGTCTTCCAAAAGTAAAAACTCATCAATTTTATGATGAAAATATAAAGTAGACATATTGTATATGTGAATCCCAAAAAAATAATATTTGGAATATCCATTTTCCTTACAAACAGAGAGCTTCAAAGTTAGAAAAATGCAAATTTTTCAAATTTTTCATCAAATTTTGGGATTTTTCACCAAGAAAGGATGCAAGTTACCACAAAATTTTACCGCTATGTTAAAGTAGAATATGTCACGAAAAAACAATCTCGGAATCAGAATGATAACTAAAAGCATTCCAGAGTTATTAATATTTAAAGTGACAGTGGTCAGATGTGCAAAAAACGCTCTGGTCCTGAGGTGTAAAATGGCCTGGTCCTTAAGGGGTTAAACAAAAACAGAATTAGGGCAGTGTAGAGCAGTGGTCTTCAACCCGCAGACCTCCAGATGTTGCAAAACTACAACTCCCAGCATGCCCGGACAGCCGTTGGCTGTCCGGGCATGCTGGGAGTTGTAGTTTTGCAACATCTGGACATCCGCAGGTTGGAGACCACTGCTGTAGAGAGTAAAAGTTGACCATAGCAACAATCAGATCACTTTGTTAATTTTTTAAAAAGCTTCTGCAAAATGAAAGAAGCGATCTGATTGGTTGCTATGGGGAAATGGACAACATTTCCCCCAATATGTTTATTTTAGAGTCTTCAGAGTTGTCCAGTTTGCTTTTTTGACAGTTTTGCGCACTCTTGGCATACTCTTAAAGGGGTACTCCCGTGGAAAACTTTTTTTTGTTAAATCTACTGGTGCCAGAAAGTTAAACAGATTTGTAAATTACTTCTATTAAAAAAATCTTAATCCTTCCAGTACTTTTTAGGGGCTATATACTACAGAAGAAATGCTTTTCTTTTTTGATTTCTCTGATGTCATGACCACAGTGCTCTCTGCTGACATCTGCTGTCCATTTTTGGAACTGTCCAGATCAGGAGAAAATTCCCATAGCAAACATATGCTGCTCTGGACAGTTCCTAAAATGGACAGCGGAGGTCAGCAGAGAGCACTGTGCTCGTGACAGAAGAGAAATGCAAAAAGAAAATAATTTCCACTGTAGAATACAGCCCCTAAAAAGTACTGGAAGGATTAAGATTTTCTAATAGAAGTAATTTAGAAATCTGTTTAACTTTCTGGCACCAGTTGATTTTAAAAAAAAGTTTTCCACGGGAGTACCCCTTTAAGGGGCTGTATACTACAGAGGAAATGTTTTTCTTTTTGGATTTCTCTGACATCACGAGCACAGTGCGCTCTGCTGTCCATTTTAGGAACTGTCCAGAGCAGGAGAAAATCCCCATAGTAAACATATGCTGCTCTGGACAGTTCCTAAAATGGACAGCGGAGGTCAGCAGAGAGCACTGTGGTCATGACATCAGAGAAATCAAAAAAGAAAAGCATTTCTTCTGTAGTATACAGCCCCTAAAAAGTACTGGAAGGATTAAGATTTTTTTTAGAGAAGTGATTTACAAATCTGTTTAACTTTCTGACACCAGTTGATTTAAAAATAAATAAATAAATAAAAGGTTTCCACAGGAGTACCCCTTTAAAGGTGCATTAGGGGTCATTGTCCTGTAAAAAAAAACAAGACTTTTTTCCAAACCAGAAGAGGTGGCATGTGACTATAAGTGACTATAAAATCATTCCAGGTAATTACCCCAGGAAGCTGAATGGCTATTTGACCAAGAAGGAGAAGGGATGGTTTGCTGCATCAGATGACACGGCCTCCACAATCCCCTAAATAGTTTAGGATGAGTGTTCTGCATCTCTAGGAACTGTTTGTAGTGACTTCTTCATAAGGCCAATTGGGAGAATGCCAAGAGTGCGCAAAGCTGTCATCGAAACAAAAAGGGGTAACTCTGAAGAATCTAAAATATAAACACAAAAGGGTTGGACAAAAGGTTGTGTTTAACCTTTTGTTGTTTACTATGTTATTCCATATCTGTTACTTTTAAGCTTTTGTCTTCATTATAAATCTACAATGGAATAAAAACCTTTGACTGGTATTGTATTTGTACAACATGGAGGAGGCTTATTGGCCACGTCAATCAATTGTTGTGTCCTTTGTTGTGTCCATTATCTAGAATGTCTTGTGTGTATATCATTGTATGTTGTCATTTTAACAGAACACGGGTCCTTATATCTAAAATCCATATAAATTTATCTTAACAGATCTATAATCTAATAAAATATGTGTTATCCAAAAGGCTCTAAATTTCTGGTCCCTAAGCACATGGACGGTCCCCACACTGCACCTGGTCATCTCGAGGCTTCTGGTGCTGGAGGTCACCCAGGTGAACGGATTAGACTCATAAGTGGGTTAGGGCCAGTTCACACTCTGTGCAGTTTTGCTCACATGACCCCGGAGTGGTGAGCGCTGGGCCTGGGCTGGGCCTTGGGGATAATATATATAAATCAATAATTCATAATTTTTTTCCCCTTTAACTTAAAGGGGTACTCTGCCCCTAAGACATCTTATCCCCTATCCAGAGGATAGGGGATAAGATGTCTGATCGCGGGGGTCCTACCCTGGGGACCCCTGTAGTTTCTCATGCAGCACCCACCTGTTTGAGCTGCACGCATCGCTGGAGGCTCCTCGCAACCATGACTCCCCCCCCCCCCCCCCCCCCGTGTGACGTTACACCCTGCCGCCTCAATGCAAGTCTATGGGAGGGGGCGTGACAGGAGATGCTGCATGAGAGATTGCGGGGGTCCCCAGCTGCAGGACCCCTGCGATCAGACATCTTATCCCCGGAGTACCCCTTTAATACTTCAGACACATCTGTGTATAGGGAATGATACTAAATGTTACATGTGCAGTCGCTTGGAGGTTAAATCAGCTCAGAATCCGTTATCAATTCTAGAAAAAATTAGCAAAATCTTACATAAGTTATCCCAAAAACATGAAACCAAATTCTCCTGTCCAACACACACTACAACCCCCAGCATCCTATAGAGCTAATAATGGCTGAATCTACATGACCCCCCATGACCTACTGCTGGCTAATCTGATCATCTCTCTTTTACATGGAAGACTGTGAATCTAGGACTTGGGTGCCTCGCTAAGTGCTGGGGTCCCCCTGCTGATACTTGGGGAAGGGGCCTCCACCACATTTCTGCTGATGCAAAGGGGTTCCCCGGCTTATATGGGGGTGGGCTAAAGAGGGATGGTCACTCACCCTTTCACTGCCAGAAGGGTCTGCATTGCTTTATTGGGCACGCTCTGCTGGCATCGAGGGGGAGTCTAGTGCTGATGCTGATATTTGAGTCTGTCTAACAATCCTTTTTAATTCCCTACCTTGCCTTGCCTCCTGACTTCCCCTATGTAGGGTTATTTTAGTGACCCTTGGAATGTCTTTGATTTTCTGATCGTCATTGGCAGCGTAGTTGACGTCATTCTCAGCGAGACGAATGTAAGTATATCGGGGGCAGGTTTGTCTGTTCCTCTACACCCCTCTCTCCGCACTCCCCTTCTCTCTCTCCTTCTCCATGCTGACGTGGGTGCTTCTCTACCCTTCTTCCAAAATTCTTCCTTAGTGGTTTATTTTACTTTTTTTTTTTTCTTTTCAGAACCCCCATCCCCCCCATCCCCTCCTAGGGAGAAGGGGGTGGGAGGGAAGAGAAAAGCTCCATGATGCCCCTGCTGGTCAGAAAATTAAGGGGCTGAATGGGGTATTTTTCTCTCCCTCGTCTCTTCCCAAATCTAAGATTGCAAAAAGTGTCAATGTATAAAGTAACCAGGTAGACCTCACCCGGCGGCCGAACACGAGAGGAGACCAAACATATCCGTGTAATGCCTCTTAACTTTTTTCCTTCTTTTTTACTCTTTTATTTTCATTCACTCCCTTGATCACACTTTTTTCTTTTTTCTTTTCTTTGATTTTCTCTTTTTTCTTCTCTTTTTTTCTCTTCTCTTCTTCTCGTCCTCCCTCCTTCTTCTCCTGGGCTGTCATCAGCATTATTTCTGTGATGCATGGAATACATTTGATGCACTCATAGTAGTGGGTAGCATTGTTGATATTGCAATCACCGAACTAAACGTAAGTAATTTGCCTCTGTCCGTGACCTGTGGCTGCATCACCCCCCCCCCCCCCTACCCCCCTGTTTGTCTATCCTCTTCAGTTACTTCTTTTTTTTTTTGTCTATATTTTTATTTATTTTCGTTATAATTATTTTATACTTTTTTTTTTCCCTTGGATTACGTAGGAATTTTGACTGTTGCATAAACTCCTTCTGGCATGAGATGTGCTGTATAGGAGACTGGGCTGTTATGGGGGTCCCTATGGCTGCCAATCACAGACGGGAATAAGTCTCTAGTGAACAGACAAGATAATGTAGACCAGGCCTATCCCCCTTTCTTAGACTTTTTACTGGGGGGTTCCCATTAGTGGATCCATTATCCAGATTGTTGTATAGAAAACCCAGACGTTTCCTATTCTTTATGTTCCAGTATTTTACAGTCCCATGCAGAGTCTCCTTTTATGGTCCTGGCGCCCATTGATGATAATGACAATAAATCCCCCCATGGCGCTGAGTTCACATGACTTCCATCTGTGATTGGACCCCACTAGGCTCTTCCCTCTCTCCTATACAGTCAGGACCTGCTCTGTCTCTGTAATTTGGCATGAGATAACAGTTTCTTTCTACACAGGAAATCCTGTTCAAATTTTCCCCGTCACCCATACATTCTCAGTTATATGAGGTGTCTCCCCGAATAACCTCACATACATATAACACTTAAAGGGGTATTCCAGGCCAAAACTTTTTTTTATATTTCAACTGGCTCCGGAAAGTTAAACAGATTTGTAAATTACTTCTATTAAAAAATCTTAATCCTTCCAATAGTTATTAGCTTCTGAAGTTGAGTTGTTGTTTTCTGTCTAACTGCTGTCTGATGACTCACGTCCCGATATTCTCCCATCATGCACAGCTCCCGGGACGTGACATCATCATTGAGCAGTTAGACAGAAAACTTCAGAAGCTAATAACTATTGGAAGGATTAAGATTTTTTAATAGAAGTAATTTACAAATCTGTTTAACTTTCCGGAGCCAGTTGATATATATATATAAAAAAAAGTTTTTCCTGGAATACCCCTTTAAGTCACTATACTTAAGACTTGTCACTTTGCAGCGTCCAGGAATAGTCTGATTTATTATAAGCTGAGGATACAAGCGCGATACCTCCCATTTATAAGATATTTTTAAAATTGGGGGAGAGCTTGAGATCCCCGATACTTCTCTTTATACACATATATAAATGATGTATAAATGGTATACACTATAAGGCTAAGTTCACACATTGTAAAATCGAAACAGAATAACAGATTCAAAAAAAAAAAAAAAACAATGCGCAAAACAAAAACACACAGCAAGCACAATCTAGCAGGTGCATGCCAATTAATAACCCCCCTCCCCATTTATAGGAGAGAGTCCGTCAGTTCGCATATTTTATTAAAAAAACTAAAAAAAAATAAACCTCTCTTTTATCACTGCCAGTTTTTAAAGCAAGGGGAGGGAATTAAAGGGGTATTCCGGGCCAAAACTTTTTTTTATATATCAACTGGCTCCGGAAAGTTAGACAGATTTGTAAATTACTTGTATAAAAAAATCTTAATCCTTCCAATAGTTATTAGCTTCTGAAGTTGAGTTGTTGTTTTCTGTCTAACTGCTCTCTGATGAGTGACGTCCCGGGAGCTGTGCAGTTCCTATGGGGATATTCTCCATCATGCACAGCTCCCAGGACGTGACATCATCATTGAGCAGTTAGACAGAAAACTTCAGAAGCTAATAACTATTGGAAGGATTAAGATTTTTTTTAATAGAACTAATTTACAAATCTGTTTAACTTTCCGGAGCCAGTTGATATATATATATATATATATATATATATATATATATATATATATATATATATATATATAAAAAAAAAAGGTTTTGCCTGGAATACCCCTTTAACATTGGTTTTACCCTGTTTGTTGCTGAATTTGTCTCAGTTTAGAGACTCTCCATTGCAACTTTTTTTTGGGGGGGGCTTTAGATGCTTTTTATAAAATTGTAGCTGTAGCCTGAATATATCAAGTGCAACTAGGAACAGATAGCCAGCATGGAACATGCAGATAATCCTTTTTTGAATAAAATCGGAAACACAGGAACAGGAGGACATGACGCGTTTCAGGCGTGTGCCGCCCTAAGGGCGGCACATGCCTGAAACGCGTCATGTCCTCCTGTTCCTGTGCTTCCGATTTTATTCAATAAAAGGATTATCTGCATGTTCCACGCTGGCTATCTGCTCCTATCTCTACTGTTTGGTGTAGCCATACGCCTGCCGTGCTGTGGAAAGGACACCTATCCGGTGAGCTGATCTACCTGTCTCCTTCTAATCATGTGCAACTAGTCGCACAATCTGTCGCAAATCTACGCCAACCCTGACCGGGCTCGCAAACTGTGGAGGGTATTGTAAAAAGTCACATTTTTGGCGCAACAGGAACCATATAAAAGTGGTGTAATTTAAAGGGGAATTCCAGGCAAAACCTTAATATATATATATATATATATATATATATATATATCTCAACTGGCTCCGGAAAGTTAAACAGATTTGTAAATTACTTCTATTAAAAAATCTTAATCCTTCCAATAGTTATTAGCTTCTGAAGTTTTCTGTCTAACTGCTCAATGATGATGTCACGTCCCGGGAGCTGTGCATGATGGGAGAATATCCCCATAGGAACTGCACAGCTCCCGGGACGTGAGTCATCAGAGAGCAGTTAGACAGAAAACAACAACTCAACTTCAGAAGCTAATAACTATTGGAAGGATTAAGATTTTTTTATAGAAGTAATTTACAAATCTGTTTAACTTTCCGAGCCAATTGATATAAAAAAATGTTTTGGCCTGGAATACCCCTTTAAAGGACAAGAATCATGTAAAAAATAAAATAAAAACTCCTTGGGATAAGTTTTAGATCGCGGGGGTCAGAGCGCTGTTTAGAGCCCTGGCTCTCCTTTACAGCGGCGCGTCATGACCCCCACTCCAAGCGGGGGCCGCCACGCCCCCTCCATATAGCTCTATGGAGAACTGTTCGGCAATCTTCGCTTTCCCATAGAACTATATAGAGGGGGCGTGGGTCATGACGCGCCGCTGTAAAAGAGAGCGGGGGCTTTACACAGGAGATCGTGGGGGACGCCCTGTGATCTAAAACGTATCCCCCATCCTTCGGGGATGAGTTTTTTTTTACATGACACTTGTCCTTTAAAGAAAACATAAAATGTGTAATATCACTATGCCATATTTATCACATGCTGTGCGACAATTAAAAAAAAGTGGTGCACGTACATATTGCCAGCACACAAACTGAAGGTGTAGAAAAGTATTTCACCTTCACCCCCCTGGATAGATTCCCCCATGTGTTTCATTTTACACTGTGCGAACTTAGCCTAAAGGTGAAGATTCTCTGTAGGGGGGCATTCAAATTTACAGGATCGGGGTATTCCAGGCCAAAACTTATCATATATATATATATATATATTTATATATATATATATATATATATATCTCAACTGGCTCCGGAAAGTTAAACAGATTTGTAAATTACTTCTATTAAAAAATCTTAATCCTTCCAATAGTTATTAGCTTCTAAAGTTGAGTTGTTATTTTCTGTCTAACTGCTTTCTGATGACTCGCGTCTCAGGAGCTGTGCAGTTCCTATGGGATATTCTCCCATCATGCACAGCTCCCGGGACGTGACATCATCATTAAGCAGTTAGACAGAAAACTTCAGAAAACTCCGCCCTAGACATCTTATCCCCTATCCAAAGGATAGGGGATAAGATGTCAGATCGCCGGGGTCCCGCTCATCATTGAGCAGTTAGACAGAAAACTTCAGAGGCTAATAACTATTGGATGGATTAAGATTTTTTTTATAGAAGTAATTTACAAATCTGTTTAACTTTCCGGAGCCAGTTGATATATATAAAAAAGTTTTTGCCTGGAATACCCCTTTAAGCTAGGTTTAATCAATTTAGTTACATTGATATCTGCAGCAGATCCTGTAGGTGTGAATGTGCCCCTAGCGCTGTGTTTCTTTACCTATGTGCCTCCAGCTGTTGCAAAACTACAACTCCCATCATGCTGGGAGTTGTAATTTTTCAACAGCTGGAGGCTCTCTGGTTATAAAAACACTGGCCTAGCATTACATCCAAACAATGACATCATCCACTTCTAGCATCACAATCACAGTAATGTTGCACAGCAGCCAGGTAACACCCCCCCCCCCCCCAAATATTATGGCCATAAGGTCAGTGTCTTGCCCCATACTATACACAGTTATAAATAAAAGTATATAATGTGGTTAATATAGCTACTCCGATACATCAGGTCCCTGTAATTACCTTATAGAACATCTGTCTAATAAGGCGGCCGAACACATTGGGTAGAAGTAGGTTGATGGTTAAACAAACGATCATCCGCTCATCGTTTTTCTTTAATCTAACATTTATGGAACCTGTCACCTGTTTAAAGGGGTTATACAGGAAAAACTTTTATATATATATATATATATATATATCTCAACTGGCTCCAGAAAGTTAAACAGATATGTAAATTACTTCTATTAAAAAATCTTAATCCTTTCAGTACTTATGAGCTTCTGAAGTTAAGGTTGTTCTTTTCTGTCTAAGTGCTCTCTGATGACACGTGTCTCGGGAAACGCCCAGTTTAGAAGAGGTTTGCTATGGGGATTTGCTTCTAAACTGGGCGGTTGCCGAGACAGGTGTCATCAGAGAGCACTTAGACAGAAAAGAACAACTCAACTTCAGAAGCTCATAAGTACTGAAAGGATTTAAAAAAAATTTATAGAAGTAATTTACAAATCTGTTTAACTTTCTGGAGCCAGTTGAGATATATAAAAAAAAAGTTTTTTCCTGGATAACCCCTTTAATGCTGCCCAAACCATGGACAGCATGAAACGGGAAGGGAGTGGCCCCTAGAACTCTACGATACACTGTATATATCAGAAAAATCATAGTTTAATGTCTAAAGGACACGTAACGTACATGTACGTAGGAGGGTTT
>NC_079192.1:417475732-417531581 GCF_029499605.1 Hyla sarda
CCGGAGCCAGTTGATATATAAAAAAAAAAAGTTTTGGCCCGGAATACCCCTTTAAGTAGCAAACCTTCAGCCATGAGAACTAATATAAGTCGGTATATGCACAGGGTTTCAGCTCCTGCATTGTGAACAGCGAATGTTTCCATTCATTGACAACAAGGAGAGGTCCTAGAAATCATTAAAACATTTGAGCATGAAATAAATTTGAAAGTTGCAGAATTTTTTTCCATTATACAAAGATTTTTTTAAATTAATATTAAAGGAGAAAAACATTGTTTTTAAATCAACTGGTGCCAAAAATGTATACGGATTTGTAAATTTAAAACTCTTAAATGGGCACTGTCAGATTCGAAAACATTTTAGATGTTGTACATCTTGGCAAAACATTAAAGGGGTATTCCAGGAAAAAAATCTTTTTTTTTATTTTTTTTTATTATCAACTGGCTCCAGAAAGTTAAACAGATTTGTAAATTACTTCTATTAAAAAAATCTATTAAATAATTATCAGCTGCTGAAGTTGAGTTGTTGTTTTCTGTCTGGCAACAGTGCTCTCTGCTGACATCTCTGCTTGTCTGGGGAACTGCACAGAGTAGAAGAGGTTTGCTATGGGGATTTGCTTCTACTCTGTGCAGTTCCCAAGACAGACAGAGATGTCAGCAGAGAGCACTGTTGTCAGACAGAAAAGAACAACTCAACTTCAGCAGCTGATGATTATTGGAAGGATTAAGATTTTTTAATAGAAGTAATTTACAAATCTGTTTAACTTTGTGGAGCCAGTTGATGTATAAAAAAAAGTTTTTTCCCTGGATAACCCCTTTAACCTTTCTAACATACTTCAGAAGAAAATGTTATTTCCTTTTTATAGAAATCATGGCTTTGTCCAAGCTGGAGCTCATGCATAGACAAAGTCCAGTAAGTGAGGGTGGGCTAGCACTCCTCTGTGCTCTCTTCTGTCTGATAGGACAGGAGAGAGCACAGGGGAGTCCTATCAGACAGGAGAGAGCACAGAGGAGTCCTATCAGACAGGAGAGAGCACAGAGGAGTCCTATCAGACAGGAGAGAGCACAGAGGAGTCCTATCAGACAGGAGAGAGCACAGAGGAGTCCTATCAGACAGGAGAGAGCACAGAGGAGTCCTATCAGACAGGAGAGAGCACAGAGGAGTCCTATCAGACAGGAGAGCACAGAGGAGTCCTATCAGACAGGAGAGAGCACAGAGGAGTCCTATCAGACAGGAGAGAGCACAGAGGAGTCCTATCAGACAGGAGAGAGCACAGAGGAGTCCTATCAGACAGGAGAGAGCACAGAGGAGTCCTATCAGACAGGAGAGCACAGAGGAGTACTATCAGACAGGAGAGAGCACAGAGGAGTCCTATCAGACAGGAGAGAGCACAGAGGAGTCCTATCAGACAGGAGAGAGCACAGAGGAGTCCTATCAGACAGGAGAGCACAGAGGAGTACTATCAGACAGGAGAGAGCACAGAGGAGTCCTATCAGACAGGAGAGAGCACAGAGGAGTCCTATCAGACAGGAGAGAGCACAGAGGAGTCCTATCAGACAGGAGAGAGCACAGAGGAGTCCTATCAGACAGGAGAGAGCACAGAGGAGTCCTATCGGACAGGAGAGAGCACAGAGGAGTCCTATCGGACAGGAGAGAGCACAGAGGAGTCCTATCGGACAGGAGAGAGCACAGAGGAGTCCTATCAGACAGGAGAGAGCACAGAGGAGTCCTATCAGACAGGAGAGAGCACAGAGGAGTCCTATCAGACAGGAGAGAGCACAGAGGAGTGCTATCAGACAGGAGAGAGCACAGAGGAGTGCTATCAGACAGGAGAGAGCACAGAGGAGTGCTATCAGACAGGAGAGAGCACAGAGGAGTGCTATCAGACAGGAGAGAGCACAGAGGAGTCCTATCAGACAGGAGAGAGCACAGAGGAGTCCTATCAGACAGGAGAGAGCACAGAGGAGTCCTATCAGACAGGAGAGAGCACAGAGGAGTCCTATCAGACAGGAGAGAGCACAGAGGAGTGCTATCAGACAGGAGAGAGCACAGAGGAGTGCTATCAGACAGGAGAGAGCACAGAGGAGTGCTTGCCCACCCTCACTTACTGGACTTTGTCTATGCATGAGCTCCAGCTTGGACAAAGCCATGATTTCTATAAAAAGGAAATAACATTTTCTTATGAAGTATGTTTTGCCAAGATGTACAGCGTATAAAAGGTTTTGAATCTGACAGTGCCCATTTAAGTCTACCAGTACTTATCAGCTGCTGTATCTCCTGGAGGGAGTTATTTAGTCTTTCCAGTACTTATCAGCTGCTGTATGTCCTGGAGGAAGTCTCGTCATCTTTCCAGTACTTATTAGCTGCTGTTTGTCCTGGAGGAAGTCATTTAGTCTTTTCAGTACTTATCAGCTGCTGTATGCCCTGGAAGAAGTTATGTAGTCTTTCCAGTCGGGCACTGTGCTCTCTGCTGCCACCTCTGTCTATGTCAAGAACTGTCTAGAGCAATTTGCTACTGCTCTGGACAATCCATGACAAGATCATAGTTTGCAGCAGAGAGCGTCTTGTCTCATTGGAAAGACTACAGGACTTCCTCTGGAGCATAAAGCAGCTGATACTGGCTTGATATTTTAAAATAGAAATCATTTACAAATCTGTATAACTTTCCGTCACCAGTTAATTTTAAAACAATGTATTTTTTAAGTGGATATTGTTACAATAAAAACTGCACATGGACACAGAGATTTTACCTCCCAGTTAGGAGTCAGAAACATTATTATCCATTAATAGATAAATGTAATGACAAAATGTGACCACACGTGAGACATGTGTTTGGCGCTGACCATCACTGCTTCTCTGTGCTATGGGTGGAATCCTCTGTGTTTTTGAGCAGCTCGAGGTCTTACCACTACCTCTACCCAGGTCTCCTTGTGCTTTACACAACTATTCCACAGATCGCTATGAGAAGAGGAGAATTATGACCAGACGTTGAGGATTCTGCAGTAAAGCAGAAAGGTGGCAGTCCGATATAGTACAGCATGTTCACACAGAGTAATTTGAGGCAGATTCCACATGGCTTTCCGCATGGATTCTGACTCTAAATCCACTTGGAATCCAGGCTTTGTTCCTTTCAATAGGAGGATGGGGGAGGATTTAATTTCAGCTTCAATAATTGACATGTACATTCTATAAGAATTCAGTCCTTGCTGTTTGTAATTCTGTCTACCGCTTGCAGCAGACTCCCATTGATCCTTCCACACTAGAAAGGTTCCATAGCAAAACTTCTGTTACGGAATCTGCAGGAGTCCCATCTAGTGAAAAGCTGCGGAGGCTGCCAGACATTGTTACAGGTTTGAAATCATCCGCTGCCCAACATTGCCGATCAGAGACGATGATCCTCTGCGGGTCTCTTCAGATCCATGCCAATAGCTGTCCTCGCCATGCACTACCACCAACTTAAGCATTGGACATGTTTCGCTGGTAGTAGGGCTGGGCGGTGTAACGGTTCATACCGAATATCAAAATTTTTGTGCTGCACGATATGATTTTTTCCCATACCGCAATACCGGTTGGGCCCCTCCCCCTTGGAAATGAATTAATTATCAGCCCAGCGCTGCGCTGTCCCCCACATCGGGGAACTAATCCTATGTGACCCGCCAGCGCTGTTCTGCTCCCCCACCCACCAAATCATGTTACCCGCCAGCGCTATTCTGCTCCCCACCCACCAAATCATGTGACCCGCGAGCGCTGTTCTGCTCCCCCCACCAAATCATGTGACCCGCGAGCGCTGTTCTGCTCCCCCCCCCCCACCAAATCATGTGATCCGTGAGCTCTGTTCTGCTCCCCCCCCCACCAAATCATGTGATCCGCGAGCACTGTTCTGCTCTCCCCACCAAATCATGTGATCCGCGAGCACTGTTCTGCTCCCCCCCACCAAATCATGTGATCCGCGAGCGCTATTCTGCTCCCCCCCACCAAATCATGTGATCCGCGAGCACTGTTCTGCTCCCCCCCACCAAATCATGTGATCCGCGAGCACTGTTCTGCTCTCCCCACCAAATCATGTGATCCGCGAGCGCTATTCTGCTCCCCCCCCACCAAATCATGTGATCCGCGAGCACTGTTCTGCTCCCCCCCACCAAATCATGTGACCCGCGAGCGCTGTTTTGCTCTCCCCACCAAATCATGTGACCCGCGAGCGCTGTTCTGCTCTCCCCACCAAATCATGTGACCTGCGAGCGCTGTTCTGCTCTCCTCACCAAATCATGTGACCCGCCAGCGCTGTTCTGCTCCCCCACACCAAATCATGTGACCCGCGAGCGCTGTTCTGCTCCCCCCCACCAAATCATGTGACCCGCCAGCGCTGTTCTGCTCCCCCCCACCAAATCATGTGACCCACGAGCGCTGTTCTGCTCCCCCCCACCAAATCATGTGACCCGTGAGCGCTGTTCTGCTCCCCCCTACCAAATCATGTTACCCGCCAGCGCTGTTCTGCTCCCCCCAATTAATTATCAGCCCAGCAGGGTACTACTCACATATGTCACCCGCATGCACTGCCCTCCTCCTCTTTGTTGGGGGTCGCCGGCGTTGGAACTCTATACTGTACGCCAGTGGTCTCCAACCTGCGGACCTCCAGTTGTTGCAAAACTACAACTCCCAGCAAGCCCGGACAGCCAACGGCTGTCCGGGCATGCTGGGAGTTGTAGTTTTGCAACAGCTGGAGGTCCGCAGGTTTGAGATTACTGCAGTACGCTGTATCCCTATGCCCGGGCTGCAAAAGATAAACAAAATAAACTTTAACTTACCTACGTCGGCCTCACGCTGTTCCTGGGGACTGGAACGTCGCACAGCCGTCAGCCTATCACCGGCCGCAGCGATGTCGGCCGGCTCCTTACATGACAATGCCCTCAGCCTATCACCGGCTGAGGCGGGACATCGCTGCGGCCGGTGATAGGCAGAAGGCTCTGAGACGTCCCAACACCAGGAAGCAGCAAGAACAGCGGAGAACAGTGAGGCCGGTTCCTTAGCAACGGAGGACGAAGGTAAGTTAAAGTTTGTATTTTAATATTTGCAGCCCGGGCACAGGAACACAAAGCACAGCGCAGCGGCAGATAATTACTTGGCACGGGGGGGGGGGGGCACTAGAGAAGCTGCGCTTGCGGGTGACATACGATTAGTCCCCCGATGTGGGGTGCAGCGCTGGGCTGATAAACCGGCGTGGGGGGGGGGGGTTGATCTGCGCCCATCACATGATCATGGGGGGGGGGGGGGTTAAATCCTGTGGAACCGCCATAATGTACAAAAATACTGTGATATACATTTTTGGTCATACCGCCCAGAAATTATTTTTGCAAAGAAATGACTAGGAATTAAAACTGACTGTGACAAGGAAATGCCTAGGATTTCTCCTCATCAGTTCCTCAGGAAATTTTACTTTTACTTAGTGTGAACATAACCATAATATATTGAGGATTTCACAAAAATGTTTATAAGTTAAATGAGGGAAATTTCCACACGGAAATCATCTGGAGCAGAATAATGTGGAATGGGCGCTTATTTTCTGTAGAATTTGCTGCAGAATTTAGCGCAAAAATTCAAATTCCCATTTACTTAAAGGGCTTTTACTAGTGGCTTTCTCTAAAAGAACAAACATGTTTATTCTTCTCCCAGAATTTGGTTTAGTGTTCCAAAAGTTAGTAGAAAATACTATGTGCGCATCCATTGAGGTCAATAGGAGTCTGGTGCCCGGGTGCAAGGGCACATAATTCCATCCAGGATCGTCATCATAGAATGGACATGTCAATTATTGAAACAGAAATTAAATCCTCTTAAGATTTCCCATAAAATCAATGAAGCTTTGATTCCAGGTGTTTTTTGAGGCAAAATCTGTGTGGGATCTGCCTCAAAATATTAGTGTGAACATACTCCTACTGTTAATGACACATGGAGGCCAGAGCCTGACTGTCTTAGCACATACTTTGTAATAGTTTTAGAGATAATTCCAATATTTTTATATATGAAGGGTGTAAATCATTATTAGACCACTCAAAATTTACAAATTGCTATAGAATGCAAAGGCCCTTAAGGGGGTACTCCAGTACTTATCCCCTTATCCTGTCAATAGGGGATAAGTTGTTAAAGGGGTACTCCGGTGAAAAACTTTTTTATTTTAAATCAACTGGTGGCAGAAAGTTAAACATATTTGTAAATTACTTCTATTAAAAAAATCTTAATCCTTCCAGTACTTATTAGCTGCTGAATGCTACAGAGGAAATTCCTTTCTTTTTGGAACACTGAGCGACATCACGAGCACAGTGCTCTCTGCTGACATATCTGTCCATTTTAGCAACCGTGCATAGCAGATGTATGCTAAGGGCAGCGTGGTGGCTTAGTGGTTAGCACTAGAGATGAGCGAACTTACAGTAAATTCGATTCGTCACGAACTTCTCGGCTCGGCAGTTGATGATTTATCCTGCATAAATTAGTTCAGCCTTCAGGTGCTCCGGTGGACTGTAAAAGGTGGATACAATCCTAGGAAAGAGTCTCCTAGGACTGTATCCACCTTTTCCAGGCAACGGGAGCACCTGAAAGCTGAACTCATTTATGCAGGAAAAGCCATCAACTGCCGAGCCGAGAAGTTCGTGACGAATCGAATTTATTGTAAGTTCGCTCATCTCTAGTTAGCACTGCTGCCTTGCAGTGCTGGGGACTTGGGTTCAAATCCCACTAAGGACAACAATAAATAAAGTGTTATTATAATTATTACAATAACGTCAGCAGAGAGAACTGTGCTCGTGATGTCATCAGAGAGCAATCCAAAAAGAAAAGAATTTCCTCTGTAGTATTCAGCAGCTAATAAGTACAGGAAGGATTAAGATTTTTTTAATAGAAGTAATTTACAAATATGTTTAACTTTCTGCCACCAGTTGATTTAAAAGAAAAAAGGTTTTCACCGGAGTACCCCTTTAAGTGTCTACAACAGGGCCCCGACACTGTCTGATTCATGAAGCCGTGTGTCAGACCCCCTGCGATTTTGGAGTACCCCTTAAAATTTTCATTAACTGGTTGCTATATTTGTTTCTTCCAATGCCATGCCTTGCTCCTCCTAGGGAGGTTGTCATCTAGCTTCTTAGAATCTCTTGCCACACTATATTACATTAATAGTCTAAGGAAAGCTGGTGACAACCTTTACAGGAGCGATAACGGCAGTCATATCCTTGTCACCCAGGGAGAAACTGTCAAAGCTAAGTACAGTGGTCCCTCAAGTTACAATATTAATTGGTTCCAGGACGACCATTGTATGTTGAAACCATTGTATGTTGAGACCAGAACTCTATGGAAACCTGGTAATTGGTTCTGAAGCCGCCAAAATGTAATCCAAAAAATAGGAAAAAGTGAGAATTAAAGAAAAATAAGTAAATAACTAATATAGATAAAGCAAATCCTTACATATAAGAAAGAAAGATCTGCAGGAGCTGTAATCACTGTCTATGTCAGTGTTTCCCAGGCAGGGAGCCTCCAGCTGTTGCAAAACTACAACTCCCAGCATGCCCGGACAGCCAAAGGCTGTCCGGGCATGCTGGGAGTTGTAGTTTTGCAACAGCTGGGGGTAGTCTGCTTGGGAAACACTGGTCTATGTAGAGGACAGGAGCTTCTTGTACAGTACATGCAATGTTCTAAAAAAGTAAAATGGAGTCACCCTCACCTGGTGTCCAAAGGAGCAGGTAACCCTGGTACAGGTAAGGAGTACAGAACATGTAATACCTCCCTGTACTGTAGGGGGTGCTACCAGACATCAGTCAGTGCATACACTTCAGTAATACAGGTAAAGAATACAGAACATGTAATACCTCCCTGTACTGTAGGGGGCGCTACCAGACATCAGTCAGTGCATACACTTCAGTAATACACGTGTTTTACCATTAAATTGCCCATTCTGATTGGTCAGTTCTTCCGGCCAATGACACGTTGCACAGATCTGGACTGTCCGTAGCATTGTATGTTGAGTCTGGTTTCAAATACAATGGTTCCAGAAAAGACCATTGTATGTTGAAACTATTGTATGTTGAGGCCATTGTAAGTTGAGGGATCACTGTACACAGATTTATTGGAGACTTCAAATGGAAGTGTTCATTAATTTACCATTATTTTGTGTAAAATTGCAATTTTTTTGACTACTTTCACTAAAAGAATTACATTAGTATAATAGCGCCCTGTGTTGCCTCCTAAATCTCCTTATTCTTAGCTAAATTGGGGGGAGAAGCCTTTCTTGTCTCCATCACTGTGATAGAAAGAAATAAAGATGGAAGGTTTTTTTTACTTCAGGGGGGGTCTCTGACCTCCAACAGTTCATCTGCTAGAAAACGAACAAACCATATAACCCCTTAAGGTCTGTTCACACCGAGGAAAACAATGAGGAATATTTTGGATATGAAGTATAATTGGCCCTTAAATACAAAGTCCCATTGACTTCATGGGATTTTGGTTTCCACTAGAAAAATGGAGATGACAATTCTTCTGGTGGAAATTCTGCCTGGATTTCCTCAGTGCGATCTAGGCTTTAGTGTCCTAACAGGCAAAATCTGGATGGTGGGGGTTGTAGTCTGACACAGCAGAAGTTGCAGACCAGTGTACCAGCAGCAGGACCTGGTTTCAGGGTTGTACAATTTAGCTGTATTTTGTATTCCACTTGCTTATCGCCTTCTCCTTCCCCCTTTTCCTACCCTCCCATGCTGATCATATTTGCTGTACTGTGCCCCCTTGTGGATATAGCCGGTATTACATCTTATCTCTGTCTGCCTTTCTTTAAAGACAGGTGAACATGCCCAATGCCACAATATGGTAAGACCAAAAAACCTTCAGAGCACTGTCACCCCTTTTTTTCTTCTGACACCCTTGACACAACTGTCTCAGCTGTCGTGCCCATGACCTCAGGGCTCTTCTTCTCCACACCTTGTCTTAGTCTTCTCTGCATGCCCTGTGGCCGCCATGTTGTATTTGTGTCTCCTCAGCTGTGAACTTTGTGGTTTTTATCTGTGTAGTAATACTTTGTTCTTGTAAGCTTGTTCTTACCGCTTAACACCTGGCCAAGTCATTGGGGGGTAACCCCAAGAGGTGGCGCCAACTTTTTCCAGCAGATTAATCTCAAGAGAACAGAACAGGTGGAATTCTTGTTGAAAACTAAAATAAAGTTATTCGGGGGCCATTATTGATGCCCAAGAAAAGGGCAGAGGGGGCTGATACAATGATATCCCTAAATTCAGCTCCCAACTAAGCCTCAATGTGGTCCTGTTCTCCTTTCTACCTTACCAGGTGATGCTCCAGCTTTGACAGACAGATAAATAGAGAAACAGAGCAAGAGTCTCTATCTCTTATGGATAAAACCTCAAACATTTATTTAAACATGGTTAAATGTAGAAAAAAATAAATAAAAAAAAACAGCAAATTAAACTCTGATGCCTTTTGACCTGTTAACAGCTCATTCATGGCACAAATAAGCAATGTTAACAGTTTAAAACGGATTGGCCAAGATTTCCTAAAACATGTTTAGTTCTTAGATTAGTGTAAACCTAGATGAACAAACTTTAAATGCAGGAAACATAAATAGAATAAAGAGCAAGAGTTTCCAGCTCTCATGGATCATAACTCCAAAATGTATTTAGAAAAAAATTCTTAAAACCATAATAGAAACGCATATGAAACTCCAACACATTTCAAAATCTAAACAGGTCTTTGTGCCATGAATATGAGCTGTTAACAGTTCAAAACGTCTTAATGTTTTATATCTCTCTCTCTTTATGGGTTTTTTTTTCTTTAAGAATTTATTTTTTTTCGTTTTTAACCAGGTCTTAATAAATTTTGGAGTTTTTATTCATGGGAGCTGGAGATATTTTTTCCCTTCATTCTTGCAGACTTTTAATGTCCCATTGTGCGTAAAGTGGATGACACTTTTTTGTCATTAAAATAGCTCCCGTTATTCTGTTATTCTGATTCATCTCAGGAAGGGGTTTATTTTTTCCTGATACAGAGCTCCAAACCCCCCGCGTAGATATAAAGTAACATGATAAAGCTGTCCCGGCCTGACCTTACATACATTGGACTTTATTTCTGCGGTAGCTTTCACAGTAAATCCAGGCAGAAATCCGCACGTGTTGCATATACATTTTGGTGCAGAATTTCCCCCTATGCATTTCAAAAGATGAAATGCGCAGCAGAATTGACATGCTGCAGATTTCCAAATTTTTGCACAGATTTTTACAATTACATAATATTGTAGGATAGTGTTTGAAATCCCCCATGCTCACATTTTGTACTGTGAAGTGCTGTAGAATTCTCCAGCATGTGGATTTGTCTTAAAACGGTCATAAAAAAAAATTAGTGGTGCCACCTGCTGTAAGAACAGGGGCAGCACAGAGATGACCCCTTTTCTGAGCAATAACGTACATTTAATGCATGTGTACAGTAAGGGAGTATGGCGCACGCTCGTATGGTACACGCTCAGGAGTTGAGCCTGCTCCATACCTGGCGGGTGTTGGCTGCTATCTGCATCGAGCACCAGCTGGTAGTGACCGTCATCAGAGATCACTTCAATGCCAGCCATTTAACTTTTCACATGCCGTTATCTATAGTGATCATAAAATGTAATCAGTTTTAGTGGTTGGACTGTTACCCCTCCGATATAATTGTGGGGTACCAATTGCCAGGGCCTCATTAGCTAGGCCTCAGTGTCTACCGTCATTAAGCTTAGTGATACAGCCTGCGTATAGCAGGCAGTACTAATAGAAAGCCAATCTATTAGATCAATGTAATGCATATGCATTACATTGATCCATATAAGGAATCAAACAATTTTTAAAAAAGGCCTCAAGTGGAGCTAAAAAAAAAAAAAGTGTTAAAAAAATTAAAAAACTGTCTGGAGTAGGAGCAAATCTCCATAGCAAATCTCTCCTGCTCTGGACAGTTCCTGACACAGACAGAGGTGGCAGCAGAGAGCACTGTGGTCAGACTGGACAGAACTAAACAACTTCCTGTGCAGCATACAGCAGCTAATAAGTACTAAAAAGATTAAGATTTTTAAATAGAAGTAATTTACAAACCAGTTGATTTGAAAACTTTTTTTTTTCCTCCGGAGGGAGAAGCCTTCATAAATAAGAGCTTACCCACGCATTAAATTACTGTATAAACAAGTGTTTGTGTTAATATGACATATAAATTACCTCTTTATGAGAATTAATTATAACTTTGAATACTTGTTTTTGATATAAATTATTATGATTTACTCAAAGAATAAAAGCCGCCGCCGCTGCTGGAACCTGGAGCCTAATCTGTGATTTATTAGCATTTCCTTGGCTGCCTACAAATGATAACAACATGGAGCCTAATGGTGCCGGTGTATAGCAGAGCATGGAAGCGCTCCAGCCCCGATATGTTCTCAACAAGAAATCCAACCAGTCTGTCCTCTAAAACCTTTGATGTTGTTTTGTTTTCCTCCTTACTTCTGCAGATTATGGGTTAACGGGAGGGGGGAAAAAACTTTATTTGGGTGGAAGACTTTAGGGTCATAATGTGTCCCAAATACCCTTCCAACCTTACCCTAAATTCTTGCCCCAAAGTTATCCCAATATTGTATTTTTTTATTAATAGGGAAAATTTTAGAAAACTCAAAATTGTGATGAGTCTTTTAGGCAGTACAGAAAGTCATTTGGAAGTACTGGGAAAACACACTAATTCCTGAGCAATTGATATTTGTAGATATTTTCTGTGGGTAAAAAATAAAAGCCATGTTTGCAGAATTTTCTAGGGTCTGGGTAGGACAGACAGGCAGCCCCCACCCAGCAGCCTCCCTGACTATGTGTAACCTATGACTACTGTATATTCTAGCAGGGTGAGGAAAACTCGCGGATCTCCATCACCTTCTTCAGGCTTTTTCGGGTCATGAGGCTTGTGAAGCTCCTCAGTCGTGGGGAGGGAATCCGGACCCTTCTATGGACGTTCATCAAATCTTTCCAGGTAACAAAGGGTCACATGTACTACCGCTCACTTCCCAAACACCTTTTTATGATCTAATCTAGTGGCCCTTATTTACTAAGAGTGTTGTGCAGTGTTTGTAGGTATTTACTAAGGTTTCCCTACATTTTCCACTTTCCTTACACTTTGCTTTATTTACATCTGTTCTGATCTGTCGGGTTTTCCTCAGCTCAAATCCACCACATTTTATGTGGAAACCTTAGTAAATATGTTGTTTTTTTTTTGTTTTTGTTTTTTAATGTCGGGAACACGCCCCTTTCCCCAATGACCACGCCCCTTTTTGGGGTTTTCTTAGCAAAATGGAGAGTTAGTCGGGTTTTTTTCAATTCTGGCGCAAATTCTGGTGCAAAATCTGTCGCAGGCAGAATTTCTGGCGCTATGCGACAGAATCTGGCGCACAACCAGACAAAACATGTCGGGTTTGCAATAGTAAATGAGGGCCAGTGTTTTTAAACAGTGTATCTCCAGCTGTTGCAAAACTACAACTCTCAGCATGCCTAGACAGCCATTAATTGTTCGGTCATGCTGGGAGTTTTAGTTTTGCAACAGCTGTAGGCACACTGGAAAAAACTGATCTAGTATAACAATGTGATGCCTGGCAGTAGATATTTCCCTTCAGCGCCTACTGTAGGAGAAATTAAGCATTACACTCTGATCTAGCAAATAAGAGGGCTGCAGCTAATAGCTAAAATAAAATATTATAGTAAAAATGTATAAGAAAAATCACCAACGTAATAAAAATTCTAATAACCCCCTTTTCCAATTTTTCAAATTAAAAATGTAAACAAAAAAGTCTGAGCTAATTACATAAATTTAAAAAAATTCTAAAATTGGTGATTTTTGGTCAAATCATAAAACCTAATTCTACACAATGGTACTAAAAAAAACTACAGACCACCTTTGTTGCGGTCCTCGAACCCGCACCCAGTCAGGTGCCTCAAGAATATGATTGGTCCAGCCTTTCGTGTTCAAAACTGCTTTATTCCCAAGATAAGTGAGTGCACAACACATTTCCAACATTCAGGAGATCGTGACGCGTTTCGGTGTCTATTGTATTGATGAGTATTGATTAGTTAAGGTGTGTTGGGCAGTCACTTATCTTGGAAATAAAGCAGTTTTCAACACAAAGTGCTGGGCCAAAGGTATTCTTCTATTCAATGCGATAGATATACTTTATACTGTATAAGCCAGTGTTTTCCAACCGAGGTGATTCCAGCTGTTGCAAATCCTTTGGCTGTCCAGGCATGCTGGGAGTTGTAGTTTGGCAACAGCTGGAGGCGCCTGGGTTTGGAAACACTGGTATAAGCAATTGAATGATACTACAAGTCCCATAAAAGGCCTTTAGAAAGAAAAAAGACCTTAATACCTGAAAAAAGGTAAATCTGCACAATGGTACTGCTAAAACTACAGACCACAGCGCAAAAAATGTAATCAATTAAGTATTAGAATATAACAAAAGCTATATATATTGGGGGTATCAACATGTGGAGTATGGAAATAAATCCGAAATATATCCGCACTCACCGCTCGATACGTGACTCGATGCTCCTCAAACCGGGCTGCAGAGATGGACGGCGCTCAGAGGCTAACTACCGGTGTTTTCGCGCAAATATGCACTTCATCCGGCCGCCGGGGGTACCCCCGGCGGCCGGATGAAGCGCATATTTGCGCGAAAACACCGGTAGTTAGCCTCTGAGCGCCGTCCATCTCTGCAGCCCATATCCCCGGTCAGCCCCGGTTTGAGGAGCATCGAGTCACGTATCGAGCGGTGAGTGCGGATATATTTCGAATTTATTTCCATACTCCACATGTTGATACCTACCTTATTATATTGTATCCCAGCACCTCCGCAGACTCAATTTTGGATAGATGACTGGCTAGAGCTACCATCGCACCGCACCCGGTCACCCAATATTAGCCGTATTGAGCAGTGCTGCCTGAACCTACTGTTTGTATCTATATATATATTGGGTATCGCTGTGATTGTATAAACCTGCAGGATAAAGATAACATCATTTTCTTGTAAAGTACCCTATAAAAAAAAATAGCTAAACTATTTGTTTTCGGTTTCACTGTATATTGAATCGTAATATGAAAGGTGTAATTACAAAGTACAATAGCTACTGTTTTTAGAAGGCGAGGAGAAGAAAACAAAAACCCAAACATAAAAGTTAGCTGCGTCGTTAAGGGGTTAAGTAACTTTACTACCCAGGTATGGATGTGGCTGCATCTCCCATAGAGGTATAAAGTGGTGGTGGGAGAGGCATCCAGGGGGAGGTACAATAGAGAAGTATAATAGATCTCAGATATAACACAAGATTAATCCTATAAGGCTAATTGTCCAGTTTTCCCCCCACAGGCGCTCCCATATGTGGCTCTCCTCATTGTTATGTTGTTTTTCATCTATGCCGTCATCGGTATGCAGGTAAGAAAAACTCTTCTGTGGTCGTTGTCATTTTTTCCTAATTAGTTCTAAAAAGTTCCATAAAGTGAACACCATTTTTACAAAACCTTTGTGCTGATAAATTCCATCATTTATTTGTATAGAGGTCAAGTGCCATTTTTCTGATACAAAGCTCCAAATCTTCTACATAGCCTACATCTACCTACTTATACTATACATGTCCATAACATGATTTTCTGCAGGTTTTTGGAAAGATTGCACTAAATGACACCACAGACATCAACAGGAATAACAACTTCCAGACCTTCCCCCAGGCCGTCCTGCTGCTCTTCAGGTTTGTATTGATTGGAAAGTGGGTCTGCCGCGTAAACTACATGCAGTTTAGTAAGCTGGAATTAAATGGGCACTGTCATTTAAAAAAAAAACTTTTAACATGTCGTAGAGACATGTCAGTCAGTGTCTGAACCAGTGTTTCCCAACCAGGGTGCCTACAGCTGTTGCAAAACTACAACTCCCAGGAAACTCAGAGCGTTAGAACAAGCTGGGATAAGAGAGCACCGAGTGGGTTCTCTCCCAACTCTATGCCATGTGACCAAGATAAACTAACAGAGTTTATGGGATTGTCTCCATTGCTGACACAGAGTGGCTCAGCCTTGAGCCTCGTTCTAGTGATCACTCAGACCCAGAGGCGTACTTAGTGCACCTTGCGCCCCTGGCAAGTAGGTAGCCAGGTAGCTATGTAGGTTAGTAGGTAGCCAGTGCCCCCCCCCCCCCCCTTTACCTCATGTTTCATGCAGAAATCTCCCCTGCAGCACAGCTTGTCCATGACTTTCTTCCTCCACAGTTCAGGTGCTGGTGAGTGACGTCCTCACGTCTGCACTGCGTCGGGGAAAACGTTAAGGTTTCTTCTCAGGGTAGGCCCAAGCTTTAAACTGTATGAGTCTGTGCGCACACAGCTGGAAGCAGCGTTCGCTCGCCTAGAGATCCGGAGTAGTATCCTGGATTCCCCAATAGCGAGTGAGCGCCAGTGTCAAACAGACCCCCATCTCTGCCGCGCGCCCTCTGGCAGTGCCCAGTGTGAAAACTACTGTAGGCAGCGGTGTGTGCCCCTATCCAGGGCCAGGTTCACCAAAGCATAGGTGCGCCAGTGCTCAGGCCCGGCAATTAAACTTTTAACATGTCAAATGTTTTTTAAAGGGATAGCTACACTTTAAATACAGCAAAGATTGGTAACTGTATTCTATCTGTGGAGAAATCCTCCACAGATAGAAAGAAGCATTTATAGAAAGTCCAGTTCACACTTATGTAACACTGATCCCATGTACTGAATGTGATCTTTATTCTTGGCACCAAGATATCCAGTGTAATCCATCTGGAATAGAGCTGCACGAGCAAGAAACAGACATGTTTGATACTAAACGATAACCTCCATATATTTTCTGCATTTCTTCACCGCTGATCCGTGTCATCCAAACAGATGTGCGACCGGTGAAGCCTGGCAGGAGATCATGCTGGCCTGCCTTCCCAACAAGAAGTGCGACCCAGAATCGGAGATTCAACGCACTGAAGAGGACTACTCCTGCGGCAGCAGCTTTGCCGTCTTCTATTTCATCAGCTTTTACATGCTCTGCGCCTTCCTGGTGGGTCTCATCTCCTCTTCTGGATTTCTACTGTCTTGTAATTCTCAGTTCTCCATCTCTCATCCAGATGAACGGCTCTATAATACAGAACCTTCTTTCTTCTTCAGATCATCAACCTGTTTGTTGCCGTCATTATGGATAACTTTGACTATCTGACGCGAGATTGGTCCATATTGGGTCCTCATCATTTGGATGAATTCAAAAGGATTTGGGCAGAGTATGATCCGGAGGCCAAGTAAGAGCTTCAGATGTTAATATGCTATAGATATTATGCTGTCAGTTTTGCACTGAGAACAAATCTCTCACTTAGTAAATGTGTAAAGTAAATGTGAGCGTTTTACTGATCATTCTCATTTGTCTCCCTAACCAGAGGACGTATCAAGCACCTGGATGTAGTGACTCTGCTCAGACGGATTCAGCCGCCTCTAGGATTTGGGAAATTGTGTCCGCATCGTGTGGCGTGTAAGGTAATCGAATTACACCACCAGCTGTTGCCATTCATGAAAAGTTTCTTCAAAATAAATATTGAGCAAATTTCATCCATAATGTGACCTTTCTGCCCTCCATAATCGTTTAGCAAAGTAACATATAACAATAGCCCCCTTACCGAGTCCGATTCCATGCACTGTAACAGAGTTTGTTAGATAAAGAATGTTGTGAATGAGTTAAAGTGACATAAATGGTGATTTAGTGCCAATAACATTAGATATACCCTACAGTATGTAATACTTGCATCACCTCCGTTTTCTCCTATTACACAGCGTTTAGTCGCCATGAACATGCCTCTGAACAGCGATGGCACAGTCATGTTTAATGCAACACTCTTCGCTTTGGTTCGGACTTCTCTATGCATTAAAACTGATGGTAAATTCTAAACTCTTTTATCCTATGCTCTGTGTGATCTGTAAGTTCCTTTTATTCTCTAGAACTGATATAGATTATATTACCAAAATCTGCCAACTAACAGTTATGCACCCAACAGGTAACCTAGAACAAGCCAATGAAGAGCTCAGGGCTATTATTAAAAAGATATGGAAAAGAACCAGCATGAAACTCTTGGACCAAGTGGTGCCCCCTGCTGGTGGTGAGTGAGATTGCTCTATAAAAGGTTATATGTTATCCCAGAATTTTTCAATCGTGAAAACATGGATGTCTTCATTCCTCTTCCTGTATGCACCAGATAAAAATGGTGGTCATCAGAACACTGTGCGCTTGAAGTCTACATTGCCTGGAAGAGCCTTGTGACTCTATTAGGCTTATGTAGACCAAGTACTGTGTTGTTGGACACTACGCATGCTCACCCTGTGCAGCAAGGACCTTAAAAATGTGCATGCTGCACAAGGGAAGACCAGCGGGTCCACACTGCATGTGCTTAAGGGCAGTCACAAGAGCTAGCTCCCTGCTGCAGCTGGGTAGCTTTGTGTGTGCTGGTAGCAGCGGATTTACAGTTAAAGGGGTACTGCACTGGAAAACTTTTTTATCAACTGGTGCCAAAAAGTTTAACAGATTTGTAAATGACTTCTATCTAAAAATCTTAATCCTTCCAGTACTTATCAGCTGCTGAATACTACAGAGGAAGTACTTTTCTTTTTGAGTTTCCTTTCTGTCTGACCACAGTGCTCTCTGCTGACACCTCAGCAGAGAACACTGTGGTCAGACAGAAAGGAAGTTCAAAAAATAAAAGAACTTCCTCTGTAGTATTCAGAAGTTGATAAGTGCTGGAAGGATTAAGCTTTTTAAATAGAAGTATCTGTTTAATTTTCGGGCATCAGTTTATTCAAAAAATGTTTTCCAGTGGAGTACCCCTTTAACTCTTTAGACCCTTTCAATTTTCTCACATTTTGTTATGTTGTTCATGTTTTTCCATCATTCTGCTCTCAGTCCCAGAATGTTGACAAATCTTTACTAATGTATTGTAAAAAGGAAATATAAAATAGAGTGATGGGGACAGAACAAAATAGGCAAAAGAACAAAACATTCTGTATGCATTGTATATAGCAGATGATTTCTGCAGCTTTTATTAAGATGAATTCACCCTAAGTGAGGCAAAGTTGCTGTGTTCAAGATCAGGCTAGGCTACAAATGACTATAATATGGCCACAGGTCCCTGCAAGATTGCATGTGTAATGACCCAAACTATGATGCCTTTAGTTGGGGTCAGGGTACCACAGTCGAAATACGGACACGAAAATGTGGCCGTATTATACTTGTCTGAAACTTGCATAAATGTAAAATCTTTGTACATGACAAGCAGTGAGGTCTCTTTTCAGGGGGATAAATGTAGGAGGTTGTGAGGTATTCTGGGTACTCACCCGTCAGTTTTACACCAAATGCTGATTATTGCTTTTCTTTCACTTAGATGATGAAGTTACTGTGGGAAAGTTTTATGCCACCTTCCTGATACAGGAGTATTTTCGGAAATTCAAAAAACGCAAAGAGCAGGGGTTGGTAGGAAAACCTTCCCAGCGCAACGCTCTCTCGCTGCAGGTACTTGTGATCAGTCCCTGGCGGTATAGATGTAGTTTACAGTACATAGAGTCAGGTATATATTCTCTGCAGTCTTGAGGGTCACCAGATTCCTGGGTGGCACATACTAGGTCAGCCATGTCCCGATCACTGCAGAATTAAGGTACAGTCATTAAGATATTGTTCACTGATTTTTTTGTAGATAGCATGCTACATACTGCACTGAAAAAATACTGGTTTGATCTTTTTAATATCTAAATATAGTTTATATGAATATCTATTCACACATCTTCCAGCATCTATAGGACAATAAGTTATACATCTGTAGTTCTTACAATATGCCAGTAAAGAGATTTGTATTATATAGGTTTTAAAGTTTCTCCCTTTATACAACAGTATATTAATGACTATGCATGCAATAGTATAATAAATGTACTGTGTATAACAACCAATTATTCGATATATGCCCACTATAAAAGTGTATCTGTTAAAGATAAAACTAGTTTTTAGTTAAAACTGGTTTTCCCTAGGGAAAACTAGTTCTGACTAAATGCCTTAGTGAAAACTAGATTTGACTGAATGCCTTGTGAAAACTAGAATTGACTGCTTCTTCCTAGTTAAAACCAGTTTTTACTGAACGCCTTTGTTGAAATACCAGTTTTTACTAAACACCTTCGTACAAACTGGAATATTTACTGAGCGCCTTCTTACAAAACTAGAATTTATGCCTTTGTAAAAACTAGAACTGACTTTTTATTTTTTGCTTGAGGTTGTTTTTTGTGACATATTGTACTTTATATTAGTAGTAAATTTTGTTGATGCATGCAGTAGTTTTTAGCATTTTTCTAGATTTGAAATTCTCTATCAGTCATGCCAAATAGTTATTAGGGATGTCCCGATCCCATTTCTTAAGACCGAGTACGAGTACCGATACTTTTTTTTTTAAGTACTTGCCGATGCCAATTACGATACTATTTTAAATGTAATGTGACAGGTTGTTTTTTTTTTTTATGGGAAAACTGTTTTCAGTTTTTATTAGGGAAGGGCTATATATATATATATATATATAAAAACATAATGAATGTAAAAGTAAATCCCAAGATAGCTGTCCCGTAAATGAAAACCTCATATAAGGTATGTAGGTAGTAGGTGGCCCCCCATTAACTTGGTAGTTAGTCTCCATAATAGCTTGTAGGTAGTAGATAGATCCCCACATTAGGTAGGCAGCAGAGGTTCCCCCCATAGTAGGCAACCATTCCCTCATAGTTGGCAACAGTTCCTCCATAGCAGGCAGCAATTTCCACCCCTCCCCTACATACCTCCTTTGGCTCTTCTTTCCTTTTCCCCTGTAGGTTCCAATGCAGCGATTGGGGTGGGGTGGGGGGGGGGGCACTGGTCCCGAGGCAAGATGGCTGGCTATCAGCCACCATCTTACCAGGCACAGTGCTACACGTTTAGCAGTGGCCCGGCAAGTATCTGCATGACGTACATGCATGTCACAGGTCAGGAAAACCTTCCATGACGTACATGTATGTCATTCGTCAAGAAGGGATTAAAACTAGTTTTAACTAGGCAAACTTGTGAAATGTCTCAAATCTTTCCTCTGACCCCAGCAGGTCTCTGTGTGAGTAATGTTACATTACAGGGATTATACATACAGTGATGTCACACTACAGGGATAATACACAGTGATGAGTGATGTCACATTACAGGGATAATACACAGTGATGAGTGATGTCACATTACAGGGATAATACACACAGTGATGTCACAGTACAGGGATAATACACAGTGATGAGTGATGTCACATTACAGGGATAATACATACAGTGATGTCACACTACAGGGATAATACACAGTGATGAGTGATGTCACATTACAGGGATAATACACAGTGATGAGTGATGTCACATTACAGGGATAATACACACAGTGATGTCACATTACAGGGATAATACACAGTGATGAGTGATGTCACATTACAGGGATAATGCACACAATGATGTCACAGTACAGGGATAATACACAGTGATGAGTGATGTCACATTACAGGGATAATACACAGTGATGAGTGATGTCACAGTACAGGGATAATACACACAATGATGTCACAGTACATGGATAATACACACAGTGATGAGGGATGTCACATTACAGGGATAATGCACAGTGATGAGTGATGTCACATTACTGGGATAACCCCAATGGTCACAGTACAGGGATAATGCACACAGTGATGTCACAGTACAGGGATAATACACAGTGATGTCACAGTACAGGGATAATATACACAGTGATGTCACAGTACAGGGATAATGCACACAGTGATGTCACAGTACAGGGATAATGCACACAGTGATGTCACAGTACAGGGATAATACACACAATGATGTCACAGTACATGGATAATACACACAGTGATGAGGGATGTCACATTACAGGGATAATGCACAGTGATGAGTGATGTCACATTACTGGGATAACCCCAATGGTCACAGTACAGTGATGTCACAGTACAGGGATAATGCACACAGTGATGTCACAGTACAGGGATAATGCACACAGTGATGTCACAGTACAGGGATAATGCACACAGTGATGTCACAGTACAGGGATAATGCACACAGTGATGTCACAGTACAGGGATAATATACACAGTGATGTCACAGTACAGGGATAATACACAGTGATGTCACAGTACAGGGATAATACACACAGTGATGTCACAGTACAGGGATAATATACACAGTGATGTCACAGTACAGGGATAATACACAGTGATGTCACAGTACAGGGATAATACACAGTGATGTCACAGTACAGGGATAATGCACACAGTGATGTCACAGTACAGGGATAATGCACACAGTGATGTCACAGTACAGGGATAATGCACACAGTGATGTCACAGAATAGAGTAAATATGCAGTGATGTCACTGTGTTGGGATGGGGTAGTATAAAATGGCAGCGGCCAGGGCACAGTATTTATACTCTTACCTTTGTAACTTGCTAATCTTCTGTTCTCTTGCAGTCTTAAATCTTTCCTCTGACCCTAGCAGGCCTCTGCGTGAGTCTGAGATCACATGAACAACAGGGGGGGGAGGGGAAAGGGAAGGAGCTTAGCAGACAGGCCAAGATTGCTGAGTGTATGGCAGTGTTTTAATGATCTACAACCTATAAAAAGTATTGTTTTGGTGCTTAGCGAAGGGGTACATGGATATTGCAAGGGCGACGTGGTCGGCCCGCACGAGCGTGCTTAGCAGAGGAATACACAGGAATGTGGAGACGGCGTGGTCAACCCACTGCAAGTCAGGCGATGTCGCACAACCAATAAGAATCATTCTCAAGCACCACATGTCAGCTAGATGAGCTATGATCTCAAGCGCCACATGTAAGCTAGATGAACTGTGGAAACAGTTTGAACTGAGTCATTTTGTTAAAACTAGTTTTCTCTACTTTAAGCCAGTTTCAATTTACATTCTGTTTTTGATTAGCAGTAAATTCTAGTTTGTACGAAGGCATTCAGTAAATATTCCAGTTTTTAAGAAAGCGTTTAGTAAAAACTGGTGTTTCAACAAAGGTGTTCAGTAAAAACTGGTTTTAACTAGGGAAAAAGTCAATTCTAGTTTTCACAAAGGCATTCAGTCAAAACTAGTTTTCACTGGGGAAGAGCAGTCAATTCTAGTTTTCACAAAGGCATTCAGTCAAAACTAGTTTTCACTATGGAAAACAAGTTTTACCTGAAAACTAAATTTAACTTTAACACATGTACTACCTTGTTACTACCATTCTGTATATAAATGTATATACCTCCCTTTATAATTCATCCTGTACATAATTGTATATGCTACCCTAAATATGTAAGTGTACACTACCCTGTACATACCCATATCTACCACCTTGTATAAATCATTCTGTATATCCTTCCTTTTATATATATATATATATATCATCCTGTACATAACTGTATATTCCACCCTATATATAAACCATTCTGTACATAGCTATATATACCACCCTGTATATACTATATATCCAACACCCAACACTTCCTTGCTTTTCTGAGGACAGTGTACACTGGCATGTAAATGGGCCCAGCCTTAGGGCCCCTATTCTTGTGTCTGCTCTCAGCTGTGTAATCATGATGGGAAGCTGACAAATCTCAGCCCTGGCTAGTAGCCCAGATGTTTGTGGTTCCCCCCAGGCTGGGCTGCGCACGCTGCATGATATCGGGCCTGAGATTCGCAGAGCTATTTCTGGAGACCTGACCGCAGAGGAAGAGCTGGACAAAGCCATGAAGGAGGCCGTGTCTGCAGCATCCGAGGATGACATCTTCAGGGTGTGTAGGAAATTACTGCGCTGGGGCATACATATATGCATGAGATTTGGGGGTAACACTGCCAAAATCCACTCTGCTACAACAAGTACTGATTCCTCACCGGCATATAGAGCCATAACACCTGCTGACTGTATGTTTCATCCACTATCTACCCATCTATAGATCTGCTGTAACCTCACGTGTGTCATTCTGTCTATAACATTATTACACAGTAAGTATCATTCTGAAACAATTTAGGCTCTTTTCACACCATATTTTTTGCAGTGTCCATCAGGGGTATACATCAGGGGACTCCCTGACAGACACATCGGCCTTATTGCTATCATACATAGACTCCCAAAAAAAAAAAAGTATAATGCGTGGTATATGTTTTTTTTTTTTACTGGATCTTTCTCTGGATTATTCTATCCAGCAATAAAGCACAAACCCCGACAGATACCACACAGAGGCTAAATTGACACTTTCTGGCCTCCTATAACCAGAGCCTTGCCTGTTTGCTGTATGCGTCAGGAGATGTTTACACCCCGACCAATCAGTAGAAAGAGGAGGAAGAGAACTGCACGGCCGCGTACTTCTCCCCCTACTCTTCATCTATGTAAACAGGACAGTCCCCTAGACTTATTTATGTCCTGGTTACATGACATGGAGTCGAGAGAGAACAATCTAAGTGAACTCTTCTACCTGCTTGTTCTACTGATCTGTCTCTATGACAGGTAACACTTTATATATCTTATTTGCTGGTAAAGTATTCTCTCTCATACAACACTATGAATATATCCTTCTACCATGTTTTCACATTATAACGTCACTTATTCTTCACTATATGTTTTAGTTTGTTTTATTACTGAAGATCATATCCATTATGTGTAACATTGTACATTTGCTTACATCTGCCACTACTTCTGAATCCCTTATTCTTTATCGATGAACCCGGTAACATTGTTATCATTTATTTGCTTATTATACTTGCTGTGGTAACATTGCACCTTGTCCTGCTGTATCACCGTTGTGTTGAAGTTGTGTTATTGTATTAATCATTTGGTTATTATTCTACCTGGCTGCAATGTGGGATTCCTCCATCCAGTACACCTCCTCTGGCAACAATGCATCTTTTCTTGCTGTATCATTGTAGTGTTACATTGTATTGTTGTATGTAACATGTTATCACTTCTGTACCTTTTACTCCTTCTCTGGTAACATAGTATCACTCCTGTACCTATTATGTCTGCCCTGGTAATATCGTATCACTCCTCTGTCTTTTACATCTGCTAAAGTAACATTGCATCGTGTCCTGCTGTATCATGTGTTACCTTGTATTGCTCATCTGGTATCATTGTACCTGTTATTTGTGACATTGTTTTACTTTTTATGTGTAACATTCTATTACTTTTCCCATGTATTACACCTCCTCTGGTAACATTGTATCACTCCTTCCATCTATTACACCTCCTCTGGTAACATTGTATCACTCCTTCCATCTATTACACCTCTTCTGGTAACATTGTATCACTCCTTCCATCTATTACACCTCTTCTGGTAACATTGTATCACTCCTTCCATCTATTACACCTCCTCTGGTAACATTGTATCACTCCTTCCATCTATTACACCTCCTCTGGTAACATTGTATCACTCCTTCCATCTATTACACCTCATCTGGTATCATTGTACCTGTTATTTGTGACATTGTTTTACTTTTTATGTGTAACATTCTATTACTTTTCCCATGTATTACACCTCCTCTGGTAACATTGTATCACTCCTTCCATCTATTACACCTCATCTGATAACATTGTATCACTCCTTCCATCTATTACACCTCCTCTGGTAACATTGTATCACTCCTTCCATCTATTACACCTCTTCTGGTAACATTGTATCACTCCTTCCATCTATTACACCTCATCTGATAACATTGTATCACTCCTTCCATCTATTAAACCTCTTCTGGTAACATTGTATCACTCCTTCCATCTATTACACCTCATCTGATAACATTGTATCACTCCTTCCATCTATTACACCTCCTCTGGTAACATTGTATCACTCCTTCCATCTATTAAACCTCTTCTGGTAACATTGTATCACTCCTTCCATCTATTACACCTCCTCTGGTAACATTGTATCACTCCTTCCATCTATTACACCTCCTCTGGTAACATTGTATCACTCCTTCCATCTATTACACCTCATCTGATAACATTGTATCACTCCTTCCATCTATTAAACCTCTTCTGGTAACATTGTATCACTCCTTCCATCTATTACACCTCTTCTGGTAACATTGTATCACTCCTTCCATCTATTACACCTCCTCTGGTAACATTGTATCACTCCTTCCATCTATTACACCTCCTCTGGTAACATTGTATCACTCCTTCCATCTATTACACCTCATCTGATAACATTGTATCACTCCTTCCATCTGTTACACCTCCTCTGGTAACATTGTATCACTCCTTCCATCTATTACACCTCATCTGATAACATTGTATCACTCCTTCCATCTATTACACCTCCTCTGGTAACATTGTATCACTCCTTCCATCTATTACACCTCATCTGATAACATTGTATCACTCCTTCCATCTATTACACCTCATCTGGTAACATTGTATCACTCCTCTTTAATTACAACTGTTCTAGTACCATTGTAACACTCCTATATTACTCCTGCTCTGGTAACTTTGTATCGCTCCTCCTATATAACAACTGTTCTAGTAACATTGTATGACTCCTGTATTACACCTGCTCTGGTAATATCGTATTACACCTTCTCTGATAACATTGTATCACTCCTCCCATAATACACCTGCTCTCCTCGATCTAGTGCACTTGGTCATGTAAAATTGTATTTGAGGTCCTGTTTACATCCAGTTTTGAGTCTTTGTTTAGGGTATACAGTGATCCCTCATCTTACAATGGCTTCAGGATACAATATTTCCTACAATACAATGGTATTTTTGGCCAGGGTTATCCTCTCCTTTGTTGAAGGCGGCTCCATTTTACGTCTTTGGGATACGGAGGGGAATTTATCAAACAATTTAGACTGTGACTTTTCCTGCGACATTTCATTTAGACTGTTTAATTTTAATGATCATAAAGTGTTCTGATCTAAAGCACTTTGTGCAGTGGTCACTAATTCACCATGTGCAAAATGTCGCAGAAAAGTCGCACGGGCCAGATTTAGAACATATTACAGGGCAATTTAAGACTGCCGTATGTCTCTTTGCGACAACTGTATTAAAGGGGCACTC
Source organism: Hyla sarda (assembly GCF_029499605.1). Lineage (NCBI taxonomy): Eukaryota > Metazoa > Chordata > Amphibia > Anura > Hylidae > Hyla > Hyla sarda. The sequence continues at coordinate 417,501,864 of NC_079192.1, forward strand.
CGGTGAAAAACTTTTTTTTTTTTTTTAAATCAACTGGTGCCAGAAAGTTAAACAGATTTGTAAATGACTTCTATTAAACAATCTTAATCCTTCCTGTACTTATTAGCTGCTGAATACTACAGTGGAAATTATTTTCCGTATGAAACACAGAGCTCTCTGCTGACATCACGACCACAGCGCTCTCTGCTGACATCTTTGTCCATTTTAGGAACTGTCCAGGGTAAAAGGAAATCCCCATAGCAAACATATTCTGTTCTGGACAGTTCCTAAAATGGACAGAGATGTCAGCAGAGAGCACTGTTTTTGTGATGTCAGCAGACAGTTCTGTGTTTCAAAAAGAAAAGAATTTCCGCTGTAGTATTCAGCAGCTAATAAGTACTGGAAGGATTAAGATTTTTTAATAGAAGTCATTTACAAATCTGTTTAACTTTCCTGCACCAGTTGATTTAAAAAAAAAAAAAAAGTTTTTCACCGGAGTACCCCTTTAACCCCTTAAGGACGCAGGACGTAAATGTACGTCCTGGTGAGGTGGTACTTAACGCACCAGGACGTACATTTACGTCCTAAGCATAACCGCGGGCATCGGAGCGATGCCCGTGTCATGCGCGGCTGATCCCGGCTGCTGATCGCAGCCAGGGACCCGCCGGCAATGGCCGACGCCCGCGATCTCGCGGGCGTCCGCCATTAACCCCTCAGGTGCCGGGATCAATACAGATCCCGGCATCTGCGGCAGTTCGCGATTTAAATGAACGATCGGATCGCCCGCAGCGCTGCTGCGGGGATCCGATCATTCATAACGCCGCACGGAGGTCCCCTCTCCTTCCTCCGTGCGGCTCCCGGCGTCTCCTGCTCTGGTCTGTGATCGAGCAGACCAGAGCAGAAGATCACCGATAATACTGATCTGTTCTATGTCCTATACATAGAACAGATCAGTATTAGCAATCATGGTATTGCTATGAATAGTCCCCTATGGGGACTATTCAAGTGTAAAAAAAAAATGTAAAAAAATGTAAAAGTAAAAGTAAAAAAAAGTGAAAAATCCCCTCCCCCAATAAAAAAGTAAAACGTCCGTTTTTTCCTATTTTACCCCCAAAAAGCGTAAAAAACATTTTTTATAGACATATTTGGTATCGCCGCGTGCGTAAATGTCCGAACTATTAAAATAAAATGTTAATGATCCCGTACGGTGAACGGCGTGAACGAAAAAAAATTTAAAAAGTCCAAAATTCCTACTTTTTTAATACATTTTATTAAAAAAAAAATTATAAAAAATGTATTAAAAGTTTTTTATATACAAATGTGGTATAAAAAAAAAGTACAGATCATGGCGCAAAAAATGAGCCCCCATACCGCCGCTTATACGGAAAAATAAAAAAGTTATAGGTCATCAAAATAAAGGGATTATAAACGTACTAATTTGGTTAAAAAGTTTGTGATTTTTTTTAAGCGCAACAATAATATAAAAGTATATAATAATGGGTATCATTTTAATCGTATTGACCCTCAGAATAAAGAACACATGTCATTTTTACCAGAAATTGTACGGCGTGAAAACAAAACCTTCCAAAATTAGCAAAATTGCGTTTTTCGTTTTAATTTCCCCACAAAAATAGTGTTTTTTGGTTGCGCCATACATTTTATGATATAATGAGTGATGTCATTACAAAGGACAACTGGTCGCGCAAAAAACAAGCCCTCATACTAGTCTGTGGATGAAAATATAAAAGAGTTATGATTTTTAGAAGGCGAGGAGGAAAAAATGAAAACGTAAAAATTAAATTGTCTGAGTCCTTAAGGCCAAAATGGGCTGAGTCCTTAAGGGGTTAAGGTTCGTATGACTTTTAATACAAATGTCGCACAGCTCGCCACTGCTCTACGCCATTTCTCCAGAGCAGTGCTCTGCGCCATTTCTCCAGAGCAGTTCAGCAGGCATTCAAAGTCTGTGCGCCAATTGATACATTTGGCGTACGGCCGCCACTTTCCCCGCAACTTTTTTTTCTCTAAACAGAACGAAAAACAAGTTCAGTTTTGATAAATGCCCTGAAGAAGCTCCTATCCTCTACATAGACAGTGATTACAGCTCCCAGCAGCTCTTTCTTACTTTTATATGGAAGGACTTGCTTTATCTATATTAGTTATCAAATTTTTATTTTTTTTTAATCAGCACTTTTTCCTATTTTGGGATTGATTGACCTACATCAGTGTTGTGTTTTATGTGATCACTTCCATCTGTGAAAATGTATTCCCAATCCTGTAGTTTCCTTGTCTTGTCAAATCGTAGTCCCGCATTGTTGCAGTTTCATGTCTATTTTATTTCCCGTGGTCTCTGTGCTTTACTGGATCCGTGTCTTTATGTTCAAATTCCTCAGTAAAAATGAATTTGCTCAGTGAGAAAATGGGCAAGTATAAAATCCAAGTTGTCTTTTATATGAATATACGTGATAAGTCAGGCCGCTCAATACAGCTGGTACCTTTGCCTCCCAAAACTGAAGGTAGAGACCCCGTAAAGCAGTGTTTCCCAACCAGTGCGCCTCCAGCTTAAGGAACACTGGTTGGAAAACACTGCTGTAAGTTGTTTACACTACTGAATTGTAAGGTGGAAACAGGTATTGCAATTCCATTGATTTCAATGGGATTTCCACTGCGCTTGTCAATGGGACTGCGCTTATGTCCTTGGCCAATCTGGATAATTTCTTCTCCATTTACCATGGAGCAGGAAGATGGCAGATCCACAGAGTAATTCAATGAAGAAAATATCCTGGTTGAGTCTCCTCAGTGTGAATGTACCCTAATAGAAGGCAACAGTATTTTATTAAAGGCAATATGTATTTTAGGTAATTGACCGGCTAATGTATCATTATCTAAAATATTGTGCTAATCCCTGGATCTTACTTTGTATATCATACCCCCCCCCCCCCCCCCCCATAGAGAGCAGGAGGCTTGTTCGGGAATCACGTCAGCTACTACCAAAGCGAAGTACGAAGTGCGTTCCCACAGACGTTCACCACGCAACGACCGCTTCACATCAACAAGACATCCGGTGGGCCTGGGGATCTGGATTCCCCATCGCACGAGAAGCTGGTGGACTCTACATTCACTCCGAGCAGTTACTCGTCTTCTGGTTCCAATGCCAACATCAATAATGCCAACAATAAAGCTTTGGTACGTCTTCCCAACCTGCTCCCATTCCAGAGCACCGTCAGCACCGTAGAAGGACAGAGCTGCCCGGTTCGTACTCATGGATCATGGAAACTGGGTTCCAAGAGGTAAGACTGAGCTCAAAATAAGAACCTTGATGATAGAACAGTCCGTTCAGGTTCTTCAGATAGAAAAAAAGGTGCCGTGAACCACCATCAGCTGGTAGCACATCCACGCACCTGGCTTTTTCATATATAACATCAGGGTGTCTCCAATGTGACTGTGTCTTTCTGTTTTCCTTTACCGCTGACCCAGAACATGTTATTGTGAGGCCTGGGGACGGTAGGTTTCACACTTACAGAGATCTTTGCTTGTATCAGGTTAAACTGTACATTATGTATTTTAGAGCCCTTTTTTTTTGCATAACAAGTTCTTTCCTCCACAGTTCAGTGTCCAGAGACAGCCGTCTGCCGATCATATGTCGGGAGGAAGCGTCACAGGATGAGACGTACGATGCAAGCGAGGAGGTGGAGTACAGCAGTGAGCCCAGCCTCCTCTGCGCTGACATGTGAGAGTAAACGCAATAATATTATATGTGGCTGATAAACCAACCAATGAAGAGCTACTTCTACATAAGGCACTACAGTGGTCCCTCAACATACGATGGTAATCCGTTCCAAACGGACCATCGTTTGTTGAAACCATCGCATGTTGAGGGATCCGTGCAATGTAAAGTATAGGACAGTGGTCTACTACCTGTGGACCGCCAGATGTTGCAAAACTACAACACCCAGCATGCCCGGACAGCCGTTGGCTTTCCGGGCATGCTGGGTGTTGTAGTTTTGCAACATCTGGAGGTCCGCAGGTTGAAGACCACTGTTAGAGGAAGTTGTACTCACCTGCCCCTGCCGCTCCGGACCGTCACCGCTGCCTGGGATGTCGCCGTCCATCACTGTCGCTGCGTTCCCGACGCTCCGGCAAGGCCTCTGCTTCCCCATCATCCGCGCGCTCCGTCGCCGCCATCACGTCGCTACGCACGCCGCTCCTATTGGATGACGTGATGACGTCAATGGAGAGCGCCGACGATGCAGGGGATCCCGAGGACGACGCGCCGGAGCCCCGAGGACAGGTAAGAGACATCACCGGTGCTCACGGGGCACCGTAAACGTCTATCCGGCGGGAACTGAAGCAGTCTGCGCTGTCGGATAGCGGTTTATGCGATGGCCTCGACATAAAAAAGCATCGTATGTTGATGCTGCCTCTGAGAGGCCATCGTATGTTGAAATTATCGTATGTCGGGGCCATCGTAGGTCGAGGGGTCACTGTACACCACAAACTGGAATAAGATTTTTCTGTGATGCTTTTTTTAAGATTGCCAAACATCATTACAGTGAGAGAAAAGCAAATGTTGTGAGAGAAGTCAAAAGTGCCCATAAATGCATACACTTACTGGCTACTTTATTAGGTACGCCTTGCACAGGGTCAGGCTCCCTTTATACTTTTTACAAGGTGCTGGACACATTCCTCAAAGATTTGGCTGCATATGGACATGATGACATCACACAGTTGCTGCAGATTTTGTCGGCTCCATATCCCAGCGGTGATCTATTGGATGAGATCTGGTGACTGTGGAGGCCACGGGAGTCCAGTGACCTCATTGTTATGTATAAGATGCTGTGATGTGACATGGGGCATTATCCTGCTGGAAGTAGTCATCAGAAGATGTGACCACCGTGGTCATAAAGGGATAAACATGGTCAGTAACAATACTCAGGTAGGCTGTGGTGTTTATACCATACGCAACTACTAGGGGTCCAGAGTGTGCCAAGAAAATGTCCCCCACACCATTACACCACCACCACCAGCCTGAACCGCTGATACAAGGCAGGAGGGATCCATGTTTTCATGTTTACTCCCAATTCTGACCCTGCCATCTGAATATCATTGGTGGAATCGAGACTCATCAAACCAGGCAACGTTCTTTTTTTAAATTTTTGTGAACCTGTGTGAATTGTAGCCTTAGTTTCCTGTTCTTAGCTGCCAGGAGTGGCTCCCGGTGTGGTCTTCTGCTGCTGTGGCCCATCTCTTCAAGGATGGATGTGTTGTGCGTACAGTGGTTATCTGAGTTACTGATTCCTTTCTGTCATCTCAAACCAGTGTGCCCATTCTCCTCTGACATCAACAAGGCACTTTCCTTAACGCGACTGCCCATACTGAATATTTTCTCTTTTTCAGGACATATTCTGTAAACCCTAGAGATGGTTGTTAATGAAAGTCCCTGAAATACTTAGACTAGTCCATCTGGCAGCAACATTCAAAGCCCCTTTCTTCCCCCATTCTGATGCTCGGTTTGAACATCAATACATTTGCCCTGATTTATCAAACTGTGTGAGAAAAAAAGTGGAGAGATTTTCCCACAAGAACCAATCACAGCTCAGCTTTCACTTTACCAGAGCTCATTAACCCCTTAACGATCAAGGACGTATATTTACGTCCTTGGCCGGCTCCCGTGATATAATGCGGGGTCACACGGTGACCCCGCGTCATATCGGGTCGGTCCCGACATGTATCTGATGCCGGGACCCGGGGCTAATAGAGCGTGGCAGCGATCGCGGTGCCGCGCGCTATTAACCCTTTAGACGCGGCATTCAAAGTTGAACGCCGCGTCTAAACCGAAAGTAAAACCTTCCCGGCTGCTCAGCGGGGCTGATCGGGACCACCGCTGTGAAAATGCGGTGTCCCGATCAGCTGGGACACGAGCGGAGGTCCTCTTACCTGCCTCCGGTGTGTCCCCTCGGCGATTGATTGCTCCAAGCCTGAGATACAGGCTTGAGCAATCGACTGCCGATAACACTGATCAATGCAAAGCTATGGCTTTGCAGTGAACAGTGCTGGCAATCAGTGTGTGCAGTGTTATAGGTCCCTATGGGAGCTATAACACTGCAAAAAAAAAAAAAGTGTAAGAAAAAAGTTAATAAATGTGATTTAACCCTTTCCTTAATAAAAGTTCAAATCACCCCCCTTTTCCCATAAAAAAAAAAAAACCATGTAAATAAAAATAAATATATGTGGTATCGCCGCATGCGTAAATGTCCGGACTATAAAAATATATCATTAATTAAACCGCACGGTCATTGGCGTACGCGCAAAAAAATTCCAAAGTCCAAAATAACGTATTTTTGGTCGCTTTTTATATCATGAAAATATGAATAAAAAGCGATCAAAAAGTCCGATCAATACAAAAATGGTAAAGATAAAAACTTCAGATCACGGCGCAAAAATGAGCCCTCATACTGCCCCATATGTGGAAAAATAAAAAAGTTATAGGGGTCAAAAGATGACAATTTTAAACTTATAAATTTTTCTGCATGTAGTTATGATTTTTTACAGAAGTACGACAAAATCAAACCTATATAAGTAGGGGATCATTTTAATCGTATGGACTTACAGAATCAAGATAAGGTGTAATTTTTACCGAAAAATGTACTGCGTAGAAACGGAAGCCCCCAAAATTTACAAAATGGCGTTTTTTCTTCAATTTCGTCGCACATTGATTTTTTTTTCCGTTTCGCCGTAGATTTTTGGGTAAAATGACTGATGTCACTGCAAAGTAGAATTGGTGGCGCAAAAAATAAATGGATTTTTAGGTGCAAAACTGAAAGGGTTATGATTTTTAAAAGGTAAGGAGGAAAAAACGAAAGTGCAAAAACGGAAAAACCTGTGGTCCTTAAGAGGTTAAGACAGAAAAGCTGAGCTGTGATTGGTTGTTGTGGGAAACCACACCACTTCTTCTCACACAGTTTGATAAATCTGGGCCATTGTCTTGACTACCTCTTCTTGTCTAAATGCACTGACTTTTTGCCATGTGATCGGCTATTTATGAAACTAGCAATTGAACAGGTGTACCTAATAAAGTGGCCAGTGAGTGTACATTTCATTGTCACTACATCTGTAGTCTATGAAAGAACAGGTTATATCTGAAATCCTCCATATACCTTACAGGTTTTCTGATCGAGATGAGGAGAGTCGGCAGCTTACCCCATCTGAAGGAGATATGGCGAGAGGGTTGGGTCCATCCCCTAAGAGAAGCTTCCTGCGCTCCGCCTCTTTAGGTAATCCCAGAAGATTTAGAGTCATGTGAAAAGTTTTTTAGGGCAATTTTCTAGTTTAAGGTCACAAATGTGCAGAGTTTTCTACAAATTATAATATTTATCTGGACTGCAGCATTTGTGAGCAAATACAGGTCTCTGGATGTTGATAACTAAACTATCTAAGAGGCTTTATTGAAAGCAGCTTCTTCTACTTCCTTTCTTTGCAGGTAGGAGGGCGTCATTCCATTTGGAGTGTCTACGAAGGTATCGGAACCAGGGAGCTGACACTTCACCCAAAGCCGTCTTACCACAGCTTCATCTGGTTCACCATCAGGTGGGAATACCATCATTTCTCTCCATCTTTAGCTGTGATGATTCTTATTCTTCTTTTCTCTCTATAACCATCCAAGTGATGGATAACAGTAATATTACTATAGGGGGGACTTCATGGTTTAGAATTCCATTGTGAGTCTTCATCATGCAGATAGTAAGTTCAATGGGATTCTGGTGCACTGTATAAAAGGCTGAATTTACGCTATGGAAATTCCGGAAGGATACTGCACATAACTTAAGTTAGATGAAAAAGAACGTGATCCCGCACTACTCACGATCAGCTTGGACACTGATTGCAGTGAAGAGGGTAGATCCACAAGACCCGTGCTCAGAAAGACAAGCTGTCCAAGAATCCTTGCTGAAAAGAAAAGAGCCACAGCACTGGGTAAACTTGCAAGTAAAAGGCCTTCTTTATTGCAGCATAGCAGGGCGAAAAAGGAGCTGGACCACGACGCCGACGAGCACTGGTTTCGCATCCAGTGACGCTTTGTCTTGTCTCGATGGCATCTTGGTCCAGCTCCTTTTTCGCCCTGCTATGCTGCAATAAAGAAGGCCTTTTACTTGCAAGTTTACCCAGTGCCGTGGCTCTTTTCTTTTCAGCAAGGATACTGCACATAACTGCTTTGCAGTCAATTGGGATGGGGCAGATATTACGTGGAGTGCTTGGTCCATAAGGCAAAGAGATGCAGCTGTCTTAAAGGGGTACTCCGGCCTTGAGACAACTTATCCCCTATCCAAAGGATAGGGGATAAGATGTCTCACCGCGGGGGTCCCGCCACTAGGGACTCCCGCAATCTTGTATACGACACCCACCTAAGATGTCTCACCGCGGGGGTCCCGCCACTAGGGACTCCTGCAATCTTGTATACGACACCCACCTGTTTGAGCTGCAAGACGCGGTGCCAGCTCACAAACAGCCAGGTGGCGACCACAGGGCCGGAGTATCGTGACGTCACGACTCTGCCCCCGTGTGATGTCACCACCCCGCTATGCAAGTCTATGGGAGGGGGCGTGACGACCGTGACATCACACGGGGGCAGAGTAGTGACGTCACGATACTCCGGCCCAGTGATCGCCACCGGCTGTTTGTGAGCTGGCAACGTGGCGTGCAGTTCAAACAGGTGGGTGGCGAATATAAGATTGCGGGGGTCCCCAGCGGCGGGACCCCCGCGGCGAGACATCCCCTACCCCTTTAATAAACTTGAAACATCTACGAATTTCCAACTTTTGCATGCTAGAAATATGCTCCACAGTGTTTAACAAATTTGTTTTCAATCAGGGCTAGTACAGGAGCACAGCTTTTTCTCATTCTACTTTTTGGAATCTGAGAATTAGTATCCATTAGCAGTGATACCTGCTCCAACTATGTCAACTATGAACTACTCAAACTTCTCCCATGGCCACATTTACAGTAGTAGTTGGAGTCTACTCCAAATTTTCAGATTTTATTAGAGTTGCCCTTTAGGAGCAACACAATGGCCTAGATTTATTAAATTGAAATCTGAAACTTTTTGTAGGGTGTCTGCATTGGGTACCGCACCGCAACTTCAGATTGGTTTGCTTTCACATTAGTGATGTGATTGGCGCAGTTTAGTGCACATTGGCACAAGTAGGCACACAGAGTCACATGTGAAAAATCGGTAGATACACTAAGCGGAAATTAGAGAATAAATCTGGCGGAAGAATACAGACAATCTTAATATATCTGGGCGATGAGTAAGAAGCACTTAGTCTCTAGCAAGAGAAGACAGGATTGGATGTGTAATAGCGTTGACCATATGTAATGATGCCCATTGACAGTATTTTAGTATAAGGAAGGTAACAATACGACTGCTGCTTTTCAAGAGGGATAGCAAGGAACAAGAGATGAGTGGCTTATTTTGTTAGTCTATTTCAATATTAAGTAAATAATATTCTACATCTTCTCCATTTACAGGCGTTAGCAGTAGCTGGGCTCAGCCCTTTACTACGGAGGAGTCACTCGCCAACAGCATTTTCACGCCTCTGCTCCACACCGCCTGCCACGCCTTGCTCCAGAGGGTGGACGCAACAGACTGTGCCAGCACTGAGGCTACAAGGAGATCCAGGGCCCAAAGACAGTTTAAACAGCAGCTTCCCCTCCGTGCACTGCAGCGACTGCAACCTCAGCCGAGATCGACCGACCTCCCTCACAGTTCCTTGCCACGCACGGGACCAGACGCGGCAGCACCATGGCAGTGCAAGCAGTTTGGTGGAGGCGGTAAGTGGCATGATGATAAGTAGATCTTTAACTCCTTAATGACCAGGCCAGTTTTCATTTATACTTTTTTATTTATTCCTCCTGGCCTTCTAATAGCAACAAATCTTATTTTTCCACCTATAGAGCGGTAACAGGGCTTGTTTCTTGCAGGACCAACTGTCCTTCGTAATGACACCTTTTAATTTACTATAATATATTATTCCGCACGCCCGCTTCCCCCCCCCCAAAAAAAATTGTGGAATGAAATAGAAAAGAAATGCAAGTTAGCAAATTTTGGGTATTATTCGATTTATACACCGAGCTCTTTAACCTCTTAAGTATAATCAACGTAAATGTACGTCCTGATGTGCTGGTATGTCACGCACGGCAGGTCCCGGCTGCTATCAACAGCCGGTGACCCACCAGTGATAGCGGACATCAGCGATTGTGCCTGAATATGGAGTCACACTCAAAATCAAAATGGAAAACCACACTACAGGCCGATCCAACTTTGATGTAATGTCATTAAAACAAGTCAAAATAAGGCTCAGTAGTGTGTGTGGCCTCCACGTGCCCGTATGACCTCCCTACAACGCCTGGGCATGCTCCTGTTTGAGTGGACACATGCACATTTGTGGCATGCTGGAGGTCATTTTGCAGGGGTCTGGCAGTGCTCCTCCTTGCACAAAGGCGGAGGTAGCGGTACTGCTTCTGGGTTGTTGCCCTCCTACGGCCTCCTCCACGTCTCCTGATGTACTGGCCTGTCTCCTGGTAGCGCCTCCATGTTCTGGACACTACGCTGACAGACACAGCAAACCTTCTTTTCACAGCTCGCATTGATGTGCCATCCTGGATGAGCTGCACTACCTGAGCCACTTGTGTGGGTTGTAGACTCCGTCTCATGCTACCACTAGAGTGAAAGCACCGCCAGCATTCAAAAGTGACAAAAACATCAGCCAGGAATCATAGGAACTGAGAAGTGGTCTGTGGTCACCACCTGCAGAACCACTCCTTTATTGGGGTGTCTTGCTAATTGCCTATAATTTCCACCTGTTGTCTGTTCCATGTGAAATTGATTGTCAATCAGTGTTCTTCCTGAGTGGACAGTGGGATTTCACAGAAGTGTCATTGACTTGGAGTTACATTGTGTTGTTTAGTGTTACCTTTTGTCTTGAGCAGTGTAGTTTTACTACTGTTGTTGATTCAGAGAGTCTGGGCCTACGATCTAATGATGGCGAGCCAGGCTGTATCAGTGAATGCAATCCAATGATTGCACGTAATAGTCTGCTATAGGGACTTAAAAAAATGGTAAAATAAAAAATTTGAAAAAGGTTTTTAAAATTATGTAAAATCCCCTCCACTAAAAAAATGACTCTCCTTATATAACAAAAAAATCTGTAAAAATGTAAGGCTCTAAAAGGAGAGGAGGAAAAAACTAAAATGCAAAAATGAAAATTGTCTGTGTCCTTTAGGGGTTAAAGGGAAACTGTCAAAAATGTTCAGCCTACGTAACTAATTGCAACATGCAGTCTATGTAAATATCAGATTTCCCACCATCAATGGATGTCTGCAGTCCAATCCATAGATGTAAAGAAATTAACTTTTATAATCGTTGCATGTACAGTAATATGTAAATTACCTGTAACTAGTCATTAGGCCGGGCACCTCTGGCAATTAGTCACAGTCTCCAGTACTGTAATCATGCCTTGTCAGACATGACTGACAGCGCAGGCAAGCCCTCAAATATCAGCAAGCTATTGCCGAAAATCTTGTGCATGCCGAGTAGCAGCAGCCTTAGCAGCGGGATAACGCAAACTTCGGCAATAGCTTGCGGACATCAGGGTGGGCCTGTGCTGTCAATTACGCCCCAGCAGACGTGATTGCAGCACAACAGATTGTGGAGATTGTGACTACCTGTCGTAGGTGCCTGCCCTAATAACTTGTCACGGGTACTTTACGTAGTGCGCACAACTATTAATTTTTTTTTAACTTTTCTGGATGGATTGTATACAAATTAGGTCAGAAATATTTTCATACATTTCATGTTGCCACTAGTTATATAAGCTAAACATTGCTTGTCTCCACAGACTGTCACTGGAAATGACATTGATCTTTTTCTTGTTTCTGTGCTCCAAAGGTGCTGATCTCTGAAGGTTTGGCGCAGTTTGCTCAGGACCCCTGCTTTTTGCAGGTGGCAACACATGAGCTGGCAGATGCCTGTGACATGACGATAGAAGAGATGGAGTCTGCAGCTGACAGCTTCTTGAATAGCAATCCCAGCCCAAACGGGAAGCTCTCACCTTTCGCCAAACGCAGGGACCAGGGGTTGGACTGCGCAGGGGTTGGGTCAGATGAGCAAGGACACACAGCGGGTTGTGCGAACAGTGAAGGCGAACAGGAGGACTGCCGAGTGTACGTAAGCAGCCTGTAGCAAGCAAGCCTCACATAGACCAGAGCCGTAGTAAATGCCAATTCGTCAGAGGGTGGATGTTCCCGGAGGAGTTTTTCGTGCTCCTTCTTCAGTTTCTTTCTCCTTTTTTTTCAGTGTTCCTAATGAGTTTGTTTCAGAAGTGCCTCACTGTTCTCGTGACCTGGAGTGACCAGAACAGCGTTCTTCATCCATTTTAGTTGGGACGGGAGGGGAGGGGGGAGAAGACATCCGGAGCTGACTTTCTTTCTACGTTATTGGATTGGAGGACCCGCTGGAATCCTTTTGGGGGGTCACCTGGCATCCTGGATCCTTCAAATTAAGAATTTAAAGCTAAAGGATGGATCTGGGTAGAAACCTTTATTGCTCAGCTGATCACAACTGTTTGCTTGGTATTTTCTTTTTTCTTCTTGTTTTGGAATGTTTAACATACATTAAGGTTATGGTTCATATTCATAATGAGGAATTTCCGGAATTTAGATTCCAAGCGCTCTAGGAGTGTGTGTGTGCTGACCACAATCTTTCGGCAGTCAGAATTTCAGTGGCGGAGCGTCCATTGATGAAGTCTGCACTGTGCAGCCGAATCCCGTTGACAGTTATGGAATTCTGCTACATCAGAATTTTCAAGCATAATTTCTAAGCAAAATTACACTCAGAAATTCTGCAGTGTGAACCCTAGCCTAACCCTTAAAAGTTTTTTTTTCTCAAAATGAATTTGCAGATACAAGAAATGTTTTTAAAAGCTCCTGCTGCATCATCCAACGTTGTCTCTGCTGCTAAGAAAAAAAATAGTGTCATCCAGCTAATCCTTCCCTTTAAATACAATGTATTTGGTGCAGCTGTCACGTTTCAGTGCCGTTAATTACTGTCTTATGATTGGCTGTCCCTGCTGGATGATGCAGACGGACCAACCCAAACCGTCACCTTTTTAAAAAAAATAACAATACATATGAATGGTTTTTAGCTAAATTTTTCAGTACAAATTAATTATTGACATTCTCTTTTTGGATCCTAGTTTTAGATTCTTGGAAGATGCAATGTTTATTTAAAACAGTGTTTCCCATCCAGGCTGCCACCAGCCATTGCAAAACTGCAACTCCCAGCATGTCTGGACAGCCAAAGGCTGCTCAGGCATTCTGGGCGTTGTAGTTTGAACAGCTGGAGCCACCATGGTTGAGAAACTCTGATTTAGAAAATGTTCTAATGCAGTCTATGGGGAAGAATTATCATTTGCATGAAATTTTGCACAATTTGTATTTTCATTTGCACAGTTCTGTGTCTAATTTAAGAAATTGCTCAGGCAACATAATAAATTGAATTGTGTAACTTTTTTAAAGAATGTGCAATGGAGGGGAGGACACGCAACAATGAACTTCCCACATCCTACACCACCTAAGGAGTGGAGTATATTTGTGCCATTCTTTATCAACCGCAAATTATGAATGCAACTAATATATCTGCGTGCGCTAAGCCTTGCCCCCCCCCCCCCCCCAGTGCAAAAATACAAAAAGTAATGAAGTGAGCGCAAATGGCAATATGAAAAAATATATATATTGTGCAAAAACAATCATGAATAAGGTGCATGGCCTTCCAAGCCGGAAAACTACTTAAGAAACATCACAAAAAAATTGCGCAAAATGCAATGATAAATGCAGTCTTTGGGGAGAATTTATCATTGTATGTGTAAATCAAGTTACTTTTTACGCCGTTTGGCTGTGCGTACTTCCCCTCAAATAAAAAAATTTATATATATATATATATATATATATATATATATATATATAGTCCAGGCTAAAGTGCGAAAAAAATTGCAACAATTCAAAGTCAAAGCACATTTGACTTAACCGTAAGAACTTTTAATAAAATAACTTAAAGGGAACCGGTCATCAGATTTTACTATATATAACATGTTAAATAGTAGTACAGTCTTCTTCCTTCCCATGCCCGGGAGAAGTTCCTGTCGGCAGCACTGGTCAAGATATGAAGTTTGAAAGGTGTCCCCCAGCAGTCCGTGAATAGTCCTTTAGGCAGGAGCCATCCTCTACTAGTCCCCACTGTTTGGGCTGTAATCACACCCCCATCACTCTGCTCCATCTGCTTAGGATGCAGAGCGGTGACGCGGGCTGTCAATCCTGCTGAGAGGGCGTGATTACAGCCCGAGCAGGCGGGACTAGTAGAGGATGGCTCCCGCCTAGGAGACAAGGGGATACCATTCAAAAGTCATCACTTTACCATCACTGCCGGCAGTAACGTATCCTGAGCATGGTAATTAAGAAGATTTTACCATATATAACGAGTTGCCATGTGGTATATGGGGTAAAATCTGATGACAGGTTCCCTGTAAGCATAAAATGTTTGCTTAAATAACCATTTGCACAAAAAATTGCTGCAAATGTACACAAAAAAGCAGATGTAAATACAATGATAAATACCCCCCTATGTGTATGATGTTTATTAGCGGTGAAGGTGACAACCACTGAGTTCGCTGCAATCATTCGTATTGGATTTTGACAGTTCGTAATGATTCATGTAGACCCCTCCCTTATCGTTTTAGTACTAACTTCGAAAACTTTGGGTCCATCAGCATAGATTTTAGTAATCATCAATGAGTTTCACAATCCCCTGCCGACCCTCAAAGGATCGTGGGTGTGCGCTGATCTCTGGCAAATTAACACGGATATATTTTTTCACAAATTATTGTATTAGCGAGAAACTGGCATTGTCATTAATAGCTGCTAAAAATGTGGAATACTGTTAAAAAAGAAATATTATTTTATACACACGCACATATAAATATATAAATATATATATTGGTATAGATATTTTTTTCCTAGACATTCAGGGATGTTGTATTGCTGATATGAAACATGTGACAAATTTTTGCATGTTAATTTATGACATCACCATATCATTGTCATCTCATCGTGCAGCACTGTGGTAGAAGTCGATTGGCACAACGTGGCACTGGGGCTGACCCCTTGTAGTTAAAATAATGGATATGAATTAGTTCTTATAGAAAAGAGCAAATACAATACTGCATTAAGGCCTAAACAATAATGTTATAGGGGTATATATATGAATATATACAGTATTTATACTTATATGTATTCATATTATGTTTTAACACTATTGCCAATAGACCAACTAGCATGCTGGGAGTTGTAGTTGTTCAACAATTGGAGGCACACTGCTTTGGAAACACTGCAGTAGACATTGACTACTATGGAATAACTCAGCATAAGGTAAAGTAATATCCGCAGCCAAAGTACAACAAAAATTGCTAAAAGAATGTCATAAATGACTAATGGTATTTTTACACTTTTATGGTTGCTGTGCCCTTTAGTGGTGCTATACAGTTTATTATACATAAATTATCATCTATACCATGAGCAATGAGAAAATTAACCTTTTCGATCAACCTTCGGATTAAGTGAGATTTCTGCTTTCTCTTTGGAATATTTGTCTGTGGCTTCAGATATAAATATATTATGGGCTCATGGCTGGGAGTATTGTAATACTCTCTACCAGCACTTTAGCATTATAACTTCCTGACAGCATTGGAGCCTTATAGTGGAGGAACTACTGAAGTCAATGGGTAAGAAAATCAGCAGCAGAAAATCTGCAGAAAAATACACACGTGTCAACATAACCTTAGGGCTTGTCCTCCCTGCAGACTTTCTGTCCAAAGAATAAACATGTCCATTCTTTGGGCGGAATTTTGCAGGGCTGCATTGCCATCTAAAGGACGAGGTGCGTAAGCACGGTCCTACCAGACATTCAGCCGTTGGCGTTCCGCATTGTGAACGAGCACTAACCTGTGTTTTTTGCTGCTTATTTGTGACAGAGCTGCATTAAAAAAATTGGGGTGAATTCAGTCCAAGTGCCTAGGTAAATATCGGCCTTTATAGGGGTTGCCTGGTTTATAAAACATACATGTCTTAAAGCAGATATAAGAGATTAACAAGGGAAACATGAATGAGGGGAACACTAAATCAGCCAAGGCAGAAAATGGCTACAATGTTACTGGGAGGACCCAGCATTTCTCAGCATTACGTAAAATTTTATGTTAAAGAGCCAAAGAACATGCTCTGCATAAAACTTAATACACAAAATGTCCAGTAGGATGTGATCTATCTCAAGCCCTTCTAGAGGAACGTGGCACTCCACAAACCAAAAAAGGCCAAAAAGCACATGCAAGGGTCGAGGATCGATGTCCCCTCATTGCCAAAGCTTAGGAAACAAAACTGCCTCTAATGGCCGCTTACACCTCCCCCTAGACCTCCAGGAGGAACTTCCCAAAAGGCCAACGCACCCTGAAAGATCCTTGTGATGAACAAATGTGTAAAGAGAACAAACAAACAATAAATACATAATCAGATGTTTGCTGTGTCATATAACCCGGACATACAATTCTTAGCCACAAAATGTAAAAGGAATATTAAAAACAATAAATGTATTAACTCCTATACAGACCAGTGCCATGGAGACGTCCATACGCTGAAGCCACGTGCTGAGAAGCTGATACCTAACACTTCTTTGACCAAGTGATTTGTGGCTGTTTTATTTCTGTTTTGTGCTGCTTTGTGCATGAAGGGTTTGTTGCAGAAATACTTGAATCTGGATCAGCTTTTTTTAAATATTTCAAGTGAACTTAGCAATTTCTTTTAACTTGATAACAAATCGCAGCAGTGCCGAATGTAACCTGTAACGTCCAGTGTGGCTGCCATTAAACACATTGTGGTCACCAGTTCCCATCGTGAACTCACACACTTGCATCTGGTTTTAGGAGTTTAAACTGTAATATTTCTTTTTTTGTTACAGTGGGTGAGTTTGTGCGATGTGTTGCTGTGCAGTACATTGCTGTGTAAATATGTAACCTATTTAATATGTTGCTTTTTTGCCATTTCATATTGGGTTTATTCATTGTGTATTTACTGGATTTGGCGATACAACCTCTCCAAATGTTTCCTGAGGCATAAATCTCAGGGGAGACCTCCAAAAAGGTTTCTAATAAAGATGGGAACTGAATGGGTGCAATCCAGAAGAATCTCCCCTTTTTCTATGCTGATGACTATCTTTTCTGAACTGTATACAGATAAAGAAATCTACACCTCCTATTATAATCACAGTACAACTCTATTACATGCTCTACATAAAAACACAACCCTAACACAACAATAATACAATTCTGTATGCATGGAACACTACAATTCCAAGACGACCATAACATAATTCTATTATATTCTATGCACAGAACACTACATCCCCCAACATGACTGACCTCTGGACATTACCATAACACAATTCTACTATGTTCTATGCATAAACACTACAACCCCCAACATGACCAGACCACTGGACATGGTCATAACACAATGCTTTTATAGTCAGTGCATAGAACACTAGAGCCCCCAACAGGACCATAACACACTTCTATTATATTCTATGCATAGAGCACTACAAACCCAAACACAGCCATGATACAAATCAGTTATAGTCTATGCATAGAACACTGGAACCCCCCAACGTGACCGACCACTGAACATGACCATAACACAATTCTTTTCTAGTCTATCCATAGAACACTACAACTCCAAGATGACCTGGGCATACTAAAAGTCTGTTACATGCTATACACAGAACACTACAACCCCCAACATGACCATAACACAATTCTATTATATGCAATATACACAGCCAATTTCATTCTTGTATCTATATCTTTCAGCAGCTAGTAAATAACTAGATTTATACTTGGTAAATAGTAGGTATATAAAATGTATTACAGAACTATCCATGGGATGAATACACAGCGGCAGTATCGCTGAATAATATTTTTGATTGTTTTCTGTATCTGTGGTGGTAGACATGGCTGGTTCTGGTGCCAGAATACCTCTGTACAGTAACGTATAGCAGACACTGCCAAAAATAAAAAGCTGCCAGTGAAATTCAGCAAAAAAAATAATAAATGTTTTTCACGTGATTTTATGCAAATTGTATCTAATTCACAGGTTATGCAGATCTGTCCCTATAAGAGTTGAAGGTTATTACCTGGAGGGCTATAATCAGACATCCTCACTGAGTCAAACAGCTAGTGAAAGGAACCCAGTGTTTGGAGAGACCTTTGTCCCAGGAAAGCCCCCTCTTTGCTTCCATTATTCCAGCCTTCCTGTTGGGCCCCTTTATTTATCCAGGGCCCTTTGGGAACATTCAGCTCTCGGGTGTTTCATGTAAAACCTTCCTCCCCTCTCCTTGCACGTGGCATCCAGTCTCCGGCAGAATGGGCTCTGAAATAAAGATATTTAAAGGTTGATCTTTGGGATAAATGTATATTTATGTAAGATTGCATTTTTACCTAAGGAATGATGTTGTAAAATGGCTACAAAATAAAGTTTATTTAAAAAAAAATATATATCTGATTTATTATCTAATCAATTTGACTCTTGGTTTTAGGAACAGCTCTCACACTTGCCCGTACTGCGTCCCGGACAAGACCGGACCTCTGTCTCATATACTATAGGCAAGAAGTAGACAATGTCCAGCGCAGTCTTGATGCAATACGTATCTTTTATTCAGTAATCAGTCAACATGGTGAACAGGTGACGCGTTTTGGCCACAGTATGTGGCCTTAGTCATACAAGAAACAAACATTAACCCCAGGAAGTTAACCCCATCTTCTCTGCCACAATAACAAAAATAAAAACCACATGAGTATCATGCATGTGGTGTGAACATACACTAAAGATAAATGAAAACCATGATTTTATCATCTGTTAAATTCTACATCCACATATCACGTTGCATCATTTGTTTTGCCGTTTATAGACCACGGTCTGGTCGTACTATTCTATATAATTAAATTAATTATATATTATTTAATGTATCAAGTTATATTAATTCACATGGGATGTATGCATTATTATTCAGTTATATATGTTAATATAAGTCGTTCTGTCAGTCTCTTACCTATCACGATGCATAGTATTTTTATACTGCCTTTTAGATTATTAATGTATTAATAATATAGAATAGTACGACCATACCGCGGTCTGTAAAGGGCAAAACAAATGATGCAACATGATATGTGGACATAGGATTTAACAAATGATAAAATCATGGTTTTAATTTATCTTAAATGTATGTTCACACCACATGCATGATACTCATGCAGTTTTTAAATTTGTTATTGTGGCGGAAAAGATGGGGTTAACTTCTTGGGGTTAATCCCCAGGTGGAGCGACTCCACATCTTCCTCCATAAAAAGGATTCACAAATGTTTGTTTCTTGTATGACTAAGGCCACATACTGTGGCCGAAACGCGTCACCTGTTCACCATTTTGGCTGATTACTGAATAAAAGATACGTATTGCAACCAGACTGACTGGACATTGTCTACTTCTTGCCTAATCAATTTGAGTACAAAATTGTATAATTAGCAAGACTAGTGATACAAACAAGGATAGAAATCTCTATATACAAGAAAATGTACATATTATATACCAGAAGATGCCCAGATTATACCAGCATGGTCCATATAACTATATACAGGAGACATCCAAGATCACAGCACGAACAAGGCAATGTCAGCCAGGGACAGTAGATGGCAGATGACAATTGTAACGCTGCCCACAGGAGTATACTCCCGTATGTAAACAAGTGCACTTTTCATGACATGCATGGGGCGGCACACAAGAACATCATGAAAAGTGCACTTATTCACAAACAGGAGTATACTTCTGTGGGCAGCAATACAAATTGATGTCATGCCATCACCCGAATTGTCCTCAAGTCTCAAAGAACACTGGCGATGTCGCGAAGGCTCACTGTGGGTTACATGGAGGATCACCATACAAGCCGACCATCAGCTTCTGATATACAAAGTCACAGTGTTACACATCCATGGATGTAATCATAAAGGGGACATAATAAATGGGCATAAAATAACCTAATAGCATCTTGGTGCTGTATAAAGGCTGCAGTGACGTTTTATTCATACATATTAGTGTTTCCTATATAGGGTCTGACATGATACTTTTTACACAAAGTAATGGACTCCAGTGTAAAAACTTGACTATTGGCCATGGGTGAAAGCTCAGAACACTTTTTCTATTGACATACAGACCAATCTTGAGGAATCTTGAAGTTGTATTAGCGTATGAAGAAATGGTAAAGAGCTATCTTTTGCAAACATATTGTCAATAAAGCAGAACCTTTGAAACCATTGAGATGTGTAAATATGTTGCTCCTCGAAACCCATCATATAGATGTTTGTGTAGGTTGGGGTTATGTTAGACCCCATGGCTGTTCCTCTGTTCTTGACATAGAAGTCATCTCTAAACAGAAAATAGTTCTGTCTGAGGATGACCTCTAATACAGATAGGTCTGTATGCAAGAAAAAATTTTTTACCACCTGTGTGAAATCTGTGGTGTCTTATGTGTGAAAAATGGTCCAGGGGGGAAGACTCTCTAGGTTCTTTTGAATTTTTGGAAGGCAGTACATTACTGGTGTCCTAGGGTGTTTCTGTATCCAAATCTCTATCACCTGTTCAGTTATAGGTCTAGTCACAATATCACAAATCTTTTCCTGTATACAATTTAAAGGGTCTTTATCCAATTTTTGGTACATCAAGCCATCTGATAACGCTCTGCAGATTTCATTTAGATAAAGTTAGGTGTTCTAGACAACAATGGCACCCTCATTTATCGGCGGCCTTATTTATGATATCACTATTCTTTTGTAGTTTGTGCAATGTTTCACGCCCCCTCCCATAGGCTTGCATTGAGGGGCGGAGCGTGATGCCACACGGGGGCGGAGGCGTGACGTCACACACCGCCAGCCCCGTGGTCGCCAGTAATCAGACCCGGAGCCAACATGCTCCGGGGACTGATTTTACCTGGGGTGCTGCGTGCAAGATTACAGGGGTCCCCAGCGGCGGGACCCCCGCGACCAGGCATCTTATCCCCTATCCTTTGGATAGGGGATAAGATGTCAAACGCTGGAGTACCCCTTTAAATTATGCCATCTCATGGTTTTACTTTCACTTTGTATATGTAACGTCTCAATCTCCTTTAAATGGGCGCTGACGTATTCAAAAACGTTTTATATGCTCTACATCTTGGCAAAACATTAACCTTTCTTAATCCCTTTAGGACTCAGGGTTTTTCCATTTTTGCACTCTCTTTTTTTTCCTCCTCACCTTCTAAAAATCGCCTACAGTTTTCCACCAACAGACGTATATGAGGGCTTGTTTTATGCGCTATTTTACATTGTAATGACATCAGTCATTTAACCACAAAATTTACGGCAAAAAAATAAAAAAATATTTGTGGGACAAAATTAAAAAAACAAAACGCCATTTTGTCATTTTTAGTGGCTTCCGTTTTATGCAGTGCACTTTTTGGTATAAATGACATCTTTTCTTTATTGCAATGATACCCAACTTCTATAAGTTTGATTTTGTTTTACTTCTGTTAAAAAAATTATAACTTTGTGCACGAAAATTAGTACATTTAAAGGGGTACTCCACTGCTAGACATCTTATCCCCTATCGAAAGGATAGGGGATAAGATGTCTGATCGCAGCCCCCCGCATTCTCCCGCAGCACCGGGCGTTCTAAACAAACGCCGGGTTCCTGTGGCAGTGGTTGTGACGTCACGACCAAGCCCCCCTCGTGATGTCACGACCACAACCCCCTCCATTCATGTCTATGGGAGGGGCGTGTCGATAGCCATAAATTGAGGGGGTGTGGCGTGACGTCAAGATCACGCCCTCTGTCTCAGAGCGTTCTGAACAAAATATACTCCTTTAAAATTGTCCTCTTCTGACCCCTATAACTTTTTTATTTTTCCACGAGGATGTGTGAGGGCTCATTTTTTTGTGCCATGATCTGTAGTTTTTATTGGTACCAGTTTTGTTTTGATGGGATTTGTTGATCGCTTTTTATAAATTTTTTTTAGGGTATACAAAATGACCAAAAATATGCAATTTTGGACTGGTATTTTTTTTACGTATATGCCATTGACCGTGTGCTTTAATTAACGTTACATAGTTCCATAGTTAGTACGGTCGAAAAAAGACATATGTCCATCAAGTTCAACCAGGGAATTAAGGGGTAGGGGTGTGGCGCGATATTGGGGAAGGGATGGGATTTTATATTTCTTCATAAGCATTAATGTTATTTTGTTCCATGAATGTATCTAATCCTGTTTTAAAGCTGTTAATTGTTCCTGCTGTGGCCAGTTCCTGAGGTAGATCGTTGCATAAATTCACAGTCCTCACGGTAAAGAAGGCGTGTCGCCCCTTGAGACTAAACTTTTTCTTCTCCAGACGGAGGGAGTTCCCCCCTCGTCCTTTGGGAGGGTTTAACCTGGAACAGTTTTTCTCCATATTTTTTGTATGGGCCATTAATATACTTATATACGTTTATCATATCCCCCCTTAAACGTCTCTTCTCAAGACTAAACAATTGTAACTCCTTTAATCGCTCCTCATAGCTAAGATGTTCCATGCCCCATATTAGTTTAGTCGCGCGTCTCTGCACCCTTTCCAACTCTGCAGTGTCCCTTTTATGGACAGGTGCCCAAAACTGAACAGCATATTCCAGGTGAGGCCGTACCAATGCTTTATAAAGGGGGAGTATTATGTCCCTGTCCCTTGAGTCCATGCCTCTTTTTATACATGACAATATCCTGCCGGCTTTGGAAGCAGCAGCCTGACATTGCATGCTATTCTGTAGTCTGTGATCTACAAGTCACCCAGATCCTTCTCTACCAGTGACTCTGCCAGTTTAATCCCCCCTAAGACATACGATGCATGCAGGTTATTAGTACCCAGATGTATAACTTTACATTTAGCCACATTGAACCTCATTTGCCAGGTGGATGCCCAGACACTTAGTCTATCCAAGTCATCTTGTAACTTATGCACATCCTCTATAGACTGTACCGTGCTACAAAGCTTGGTGTCATCTGCAAAGATAGAAACAGAGCTGTTAATACCATCCTCTATATCATTGATAAATAAATTAAACAACAGCGGGCACAGTACTGAACCTTGGGGTCACCACTAAAAACCGGGGACCAATCAGAGTATGAATCATTGACCACCACTCTCTGGGTACGATCCATGAGCCAGTGTTCAATCCAGTTACAAACTAAAATTTCCAAACCCAAAGACCTTAACTTACCTGTCAGACGTCTATGAGGGACAGTATCAAACGCTTTAGCAAAATCCAGAAACACTATATCCACAGCCATTCCTATATATCCAAAGCCCCCCTCTATATACACAGCCCCACTCTATATACACAGCCCCCCTCTATATACACAGCCCCCCTCTATATCCACAGCCATTCCTCTGTCAAGGCTTCTACTCACCTCTTCATAAAAGCAAATTAGATTGGTTTGACAACTTCTATCCTTAGTAAACCCATGCTGGCTATCACTTATAATACTATTATCCCCTATGTATTCCTGTATGTAATCCCTTATAAGTCCTTCAAACAATTTACCCACAATGCACGTTAAACTTACCGGTCTATAGTTTCCTGGGGAAGACCTAGAGCCCTTTTTGAAGATTGGCACCACATTAGCCTTGCGCCAGTCCCTTGGCACAATACCAGACACTAGAGAATCTCTAAATATCATGAACAGGGGTACAGATATTACTGAACTTACCTCTCTAAGAACTCTTGGGTGTAATCCATCCGGCCCTGGGGATTTGCTTACATTTATATCACTTAACTTACCTTGTACCATCTCTACATTAAGCCAGTTCAGTACATTACATGATGTGTTACCAGCACTGACCTGTACATGATGTGTTACCAGCACTGACCTGGCCAATGTCAGCTCCTTTTTCCATAGTGTATACAGAACTAAAGAACCCATTCAGTAGCTCCGCCTTCTCTTGATCGCCTGTGACAACCTCCCCATTATCATTATTAAGGGGTCCTACATGCTCTGTCCTTGGTTTTTTTGCATTTATATATCTAAAAATATATTTAGGATTAGTTTTGCTTTCTTTGGCCACCTGTCTCTCATTTTGAATTTTTGCTGTTTTTATTACATTTTTACAGATTTTATTAAGCTCTTTGTACTGTTTAAATGTTATCGCTGAACCATCAGATTTGTATTTTTTGAATGCAATTTTTTTGTTGTTTATTGCTCTTTTAACATCATGTGTCAGCCATGTAGGATTTAGTTTTAATGGTTTATCCCCTTAAGGACTCAGCCCATTTTGGCCTTAAGGACTCAGACAATTAAATTTTTACGTTTTCATTTTTTTCCTCTTCGCCTTCTAAAAATCATAACTCTTTTATATTTTCATCCACAGACTAGTATGAGGGCTTGTTTTTTGCGCGCCCAGTTGTCCTTTGTAATGACATCACTCATTATATCATAAAATGTATGGCGCAACCAAAAAACACTATTTTTGTGGGGAAATTAAAACGAAAAACGCAATTTTGCTAATTTTTAAAGGTTTCGTTTTCACGCCGTACAATTTATGGTAAAAATGACATGTGTTCTTTATTCTGAGGGTCAATACGGTTAAAATGATACCCATGATTACGTACTTTTATATTATTGTTGCGCTTAAAAAAAATCACAAACTTTTTAACCAAATTAGTACGTTTATAATCCCTTTATTTTGATGACCTCTAACTTTTTTATTTTTCCGTATAAGCGGCGGTATGGGGGCTCATTTTTTGCGCCATGATCTGTACTTTTTTTTGATACCACATTTGCATATGAAAAACTTTTAATTAATTTTTTAGAATTTTTTTTTTAATAAAATGTATTACCAAAGTAGGAATTTTGGACTTTTTTTTTTTCGTTCACGTCGTTCACCGTACGGGATCATTAACATTTTATTTTAATAGTTCGGACATTTACGCACGCGGCGATACCAAATAGGTCTATAAAAAAAATTTTTACGCTTTTTGGGGGTAAAATAGGAAAAAACGGACGTTTTACTTTTTTATTGGGGGAGGGGATTTTTCACTTTTTTTTTACTTTTACTTTTACATTTTTCTACAATTTTTTTTTTACACTTGAATATTCCCCATAGGGGACTATTCATAGCAATACCATGATTGCTAATACTGATCTGTTCTATGTATAGGACATAGAACAGATCAGTATTATCGGTGATCTTCTGCTCTGGTCTACTCGATCTCAGACCAGAGCAGGAGATGCCGGGAGCCGGACGGAGGAAGGAGAGGGGACCTCCGTGCGGCGTTATGAATGATCGGATCCCCGCAGCAGCGCTGCGGGCGATCCGATCATTCATTCAAATCGCGAACTGCCGCAGATGCCGGGATCTGTATTGATCCCGGCACCTGAGGGGTTAATGGCGGACGCCCGCGAGATCGCGGGCGTCGGCCATTGCCGGCGGGTCCCTGGCTGCGATCAGCAGCCGGGATCAGCCGCGCATGACACGGGCATCGCTCCGATGCCCGCGGTTATGCATAGGACGTAAATGTACGTCCTGGTGCGTTAAGTACCACCTCACCAGGACGTACATTTACGTCCTGCGTCCTTAAGGGGTTATATTTGTTCCCCTTTGGTATATATTTAGATGTATAGTTATTTAGAGTTGATTTAAAGATGTCCCATTTACCTTCTGTATCAGTATTTGACAACACCTCCCCCCAGTCTATGTCCTGTAGTGCAGCCCTCAGCCCAGGGAAATTTGCCTTTTTAAAGTTATATGTTTTTGCCTTCCCCGCCTGTCTTTGTTTTCTACATTTTAAGTCAAAAGTAACTATATTGTGGTCGCTATTACCAAGGTTTTCCCGCACAGTTACATTACCAATGTTATATTTTTATACCACATATGTTTATTTTTGTTTACATTTTTTTTATGAGAAAAGGGGGGTGATTCAAACTTTTATTAGGGAAGGGGTTTATTCACATTTATCAATTTTTTTTACACCATTTTTTAGTCCCCATAGGGGACTATTACATGCAATCCTTGGATTGCATACACGGTTCAATGATATGTCATAGCATAGCATTGATCAGTGTTATTGGTGCTCGATTGCTCCAGGCTGCTGAGGCTTCCTTGAGCATCAGAGCACCGATAGGATGGCATTAGACACAAGTCCCAGCTCCTGGGCCTGCGTCATAGAAAAGGAGGAGGCGCAGGTTGTACATGTACGCCCTATGTCCTTAAGAGGTTAAATACTTTATAAGAATTTTCACCTTTTTAGATAACTTTTTAGATAACTTTTTTAGATAAATCATGGCTGATTAAAAACATACCAATAGGGCTACCCATACCATTCAGAACATTATCCTGCCCGGGGGGGGGGGGGGGGGGGGGGGAATACACTTGATTCAATCCCATTATGGGTGGAGTGTAAAAGCTCTTATTGAATAAACCCACTGATTTCAAAGATAATGCTAGCTTTTCTTTTGCATACTGATCGAATGCAATTTTATTAAAAAATTAGTTAAATTCACGATAGTAGTAGTCACAAGAGTTCCAAGGTAACTAACCGTCTTGATTCCATATCCCACTTTTTGCAGAAAAGTTCCACAAATAGAGTGCTCAAAAAGTCTGCCTCTTTCTGGACGGTGTTCAGAATATTGTAAGCATAGAAAAGGTGTTAGGGGTAATGTCACCTGACGTGTCTATAGTCGTTGGTGTAGACATTGTTTTAGCAGATCTGGGTCAACTCTGCACATCTTCAAATGGCAACCACACAATGCAAATGTTTGAAGACAGCACCAGGGTCCAGCCTTTATGCAAGTGGTCATCCAGCACGAACAAGGCTTCAGATCATGAAGAAAACTAAAGTTTATTTATCCGCTTACAGATGCAACATTTCGGCAACAACAGCCTTTATCAAGCATAGTGTAAATCACACTACAGAGATATATGTACACCTCATTAAGTGCCATGTGAAAAAACTTTGCCCAGTCACCAGCGGCTTTCTGAAACATTAATTTCTCTAGACGTTTCAGAATAAATCATAAAGTGTTGGGAAAGTGCTGTCAGTTCCAAAGCAGTCTACCATTCGGGCAGCATGCAGCCTCTAATTGGTTTCCTTTAAAGGTGTTGTCCCACCAATAAATCTTATCCCAGCGGTCAGACCCCCAGCTGGATTTTATAGTATACTGTGATTACACTGTCTTTCTATTGCACTGTGCTTATGGTTGTGTGTAATAGGAGGATATGTACATTGTGTAGCATTTTAATGAATGGTTTTAATGATCTCCCCACAAAATAATGAAACATTTGCTGATCCTTCCAATTTTGGCAGCATGAGCTTGTGGGGCCCCCTAACTTAACCCTGAGAGAAGAATCGGGCATGTATGTTTTGGAAGAGATAAGCCGCCACCAGTTATCTTACCTCCCCTCTCCCCATTGAAAACAAATAACAAGGACAGACAACTTCCTTTTATGAGCTATTAAAGTGTACAGACACCTTAAGGGATAAAAGGAGAAATGCAGCCTAAAACTTTTAAGTTTCCCTGTGCCCGGGCTGCAAAAACAAAAAATACAAACTTTATCTCACCTCCCTCAGTTCCCCCGTTGCACCGGTATCGGCGTCCCGTTCCTCCATTGATGCTGGGCTCCCTGCTTCTTATCCTCGGAACGTCACACTGTGGTCAGCGTATCGCCGGCCGCAGCCATGTCCCACCTCAGCCGGTAATAGGCTGAGCGCACTGTCATGTAAGGAGCTCGGGCCATCTCTTTACATGACAGTGTGCTCAGCCTATCACCGGCCGAGGCGGGACATCGCTGCAACCGGCGATATGCTGACCGCAGCGTCACGTTCTGAGACTATGAAGCAGGGAGCAGAGCATCACCGGAGAAACAGGACGCCAATACGGGCGCAACAGGGGAACATAGGAAGGTGAGTTAAAGTTTGTCTTTTTAGTTTTTGCTGCCCGGGCACAGGGAAATTTTTAAAGTTTTGGGCCGCATTTCTCCTTTAAGACCTGAGGAATGTGAAGGCCAAGGAAGCAAGAAAAAATTCTATGTCTTGGAATCTATGACTATCTGACCATAGTGGATGGTGTATTGTGCTTCTCCTTCTGCCATAGGATAAATAGCAGACATGAAAGAATGAACTTGGTAAACTGCTATGTTAAGATAAGCCTTGGGGTATGTTCACACCAAGGAAATGGTGAGGTAAATTTACTCACTGAAATCTTCTTTCTGATCCATGGTAAAATGAAGGAAAAATAAAGCAGAATTTGGCACGGAAATTTAAAGCCCTATAAATTTATGGAATTTTACTCAGATTTTAGTGGAAGAATAGACATGTCAAATGGAAATTTCCATGCAGAATGACTGTGCGAATAGAACCCATTAACATCAATTAAAGTCTAATTCACCGTGGAAGCAGCATCACATTCCTCTTGGTTGCCACCTGAATTTCCTCACTGTGAACTAGCCCGTTCTATCTAAATGTCCATCCACAGGTCTCAGATGACCTAGGGTGCACTCAGAAAACATTCCCAACCAGGGGTCTCTAATAAAGTGTCCAATCTGTGTATTTTTACAAAATGACAAATTTTATGCTGTGAGCACACGCTGCAGTTCGGTTTCAATCCTTTCCCCAAGTTCTAAAATCTTGGCTTAAATGTAGTCGATTTACCACGATTTCGGTAAAATCACTTAAAAACCATGTTAATGTGACATAACTGCAATGTAGGAATCTACCCTTAGGTTCACACCATGATTTGGCCTCCAAAACAGGGATATATTGGGAAACTGTCAAAATGACACTGACGTATCCATGTTCGGATAGGCACGGAGGCCCATTCATTTCAATGGCCTGAGTGTAATCAGCTAGTCACTACGTTCAGGTTCATTTTTCAAATGTATTCAAGTTTTCTCACTGAAAAGTGCTGCAAGCCATACTTGCCAGTCTGAGCCAAATCTTGGATATGCTTGGAAAATGATCCGAATGTAATCACTAGCTTACTACAGGCCATCGAATTAAATAGGACCAGTGCTTGTCCGAGGTCGGCGTGTCATTTGGACAGTTTCCCAACATATCCGTTCTTCTGAGGTGCACAATGTGGTGTGAACCTAGCCTAACTAGTTAAAAAAAAAAAAAAACTATACATATTTAATATTGTTGTGTTCGAACTAAGCTGCAGAAAAATATCGACTTATTTTTACCACAAGGTGGTCTCGTAGTTGGTTGAACAGTATACCTCACTTCATTTGCTATGTATTCCAACAGAGTGAGTAGCTCAGTAAATTATTAATCTAGCCTAAACCTCTGAATAATAACAGACCTCACGTATGGGCTTCGTTTTCTTATTTGTTGAAGTCTACATGCCCTTTCTTCAGATTATTCAGCTCATCTTGCCAGACATTTTTTTTTAACTATTTGTTCATGGGCAAGAGGCATTGTTCTCTCTTAACTCACAACTGTCTCTTAGCCAGGGCTCGACAAATCCCAGGTGCCAAGTCGTCATCGCGATGGAAAATGTAATCCTGCCACCTAGGTGTTTGTCAAGGTGTTGGTCTTAAAGGGGTATTC
>NC_079192.1:417531781-417539281 GCF_029499605.1 Hyla sarda
TGAAGGGCTTTTTGTTATCTTTTAGGTGACTGTATGGACTTGAGCTGGATCCAGCCCTACAAGTGGACGCCCCCACCGCCCCCTCTCACCTGGAGGTCACAGCGGGGATCGGACTGAATGAAGAGGGGCATCGTGTGCCCGTGTTACAGATCAACTGGACAGTGAGCATAGACTGTGAGTTACTGTTCTAGAACGCTGACACTTGGGGTACGGGAGGATGAGACTTGGGGTACGGGAGGATGAGACTTGGGGTACGGGAGGATGAGACTTGGGGTACGGGAGGATGAGACTTGGGTACGGGAGGATGAGACTTGGGGTACGGGAGGATGAGACTTGGGGTACGGGAGGATGAGACTTGGGGTACGGGAGGATGAGACTTGGGGTACGGGAGGATGAGACTTGGGGTATCGGGAGGATGAGACTTGGGGTACGGGAGGATGAGACTTGGGGTACGGGAGGATGAGACTTGGGGTACGGGGAGGATGACACTTGGGGTACGGGAGGATGACACTTGGGGTACGGGAGGATGAGACTCGGGGTACGGGAGGATGAGACTCGGGGTACGGGAGGATGAGACCTCTGGGTACGGGAGGATTAGACTTGGGGTACGGAGGATTAGACTTGGGGTACGGGAGGATTAGACTTGGGGTACGGGAGGATTAGACTTGGGGTACGGGAGGATGAGACTTGGGGTTACAGGGTGATGAGACTTGGGGGTACAGGGTGATGAGACTTGGGGGTACAGGGTGATGAGACTTGGGGTACAGGGTGGTGAGACTTGGGGGTACAGGGTGGTGAGACTTGGGGTACAGGGTGGTGAGACTTGGGGGTACAGGGTGGTGACACTTGGGGTACAGGGTGGTGACACTTGGGGTACAGGGTGGTGACACTTGGGGTACAGGGTGGTGACACTTGGGGTACAGGATGATAACACTCGGGGTACAGGGTGATGACACTTGGGGTACAGGGTGATGACACTTGGGGGTACAGGGTGATGACACTTGGGGGTACAGGGTGATGAGACCTTGGGGGGTACAGGGTGATGAGACTTGGGGGTACAGGGTGGTGAGACTCTTGGGGGTAGCAGGGGTGGTGACACTTGGGGGTACAGGGTGGTGACACTTGGGTACAGGGTGGTGACACTTGGGGTACAGGGTGGTGACACTTGGGGTACAGGGTGATAACACTCGGGGTACAGGGGTGATGACACTTGGGGTACAGGGTGATGACACTTGGGGTACAGGGTGGTGACACTTGGGGTAACAGGGTGGTGACACTTGGGGTACAGGATGGTGACACTCGGGGTACAGGGTGATGAGACTCGGGGTACAGGGTGATGAGACTTGGGGTACAGGGTGGTGACACTTGGGGTACAGGGTGATGACACTCGGGGTACAGGGTGGTGACACTTGGGGTACAGGGTGATGACACTCGGGGTACAGGGTGATGAGACTTGGGGTACAGGGTGATGACACTTGGGGTACAGGGTGATGACACTTGGGGTACAGGGTGATGACATGCTAACACTTGATCTATAATCGTGCTGTATACTCTGTGTCCTCACAGCCAGTATACTGAATCTACAAGGTGCGGAGATCTCGGTGTTGGAGCTCGGCTCAAATCGTATACGTTGCGTTCAGTTCCAGTTCGGTAACCAGTTCCCCAGACAGCGCGATCAGAACAACCAGCCAGTAAGTGAATCTTCATATATTCTCAGTGATTCTGTAGATCTGATATCTGCTGCTATTGGTCTCCTGTATCCTTCACCATTGTAACCTCTTCTCTACCCCAGTGGAAGTTCTTCTACAATAGGTTTGAGGTGAATCCTGGTAATGAATATCAGATTAGTGTCCAGCATCTGCCGAAACAGGAAGATGTAAACCGCAGAGAATTAGAATTCACCGTGCCGTGGTAACAACCCTCTGATTTCACTGGGTTTCTCATTTGTTCATTGCTACCTGTATGAGCGTTTGTTTCTAGGAAAATCTAAATTGTAGTCCCTTTAATCTCCATTAGAGGTCACTGTACACACAATCTATTTGCTTGTGGTGGCCTTGTACATGTATGAAGCTCTGAAAGTTTTCTCTTAGCACTCACTATTCTGCTGTGTACATACATTACTGATCCTGAGTTATATCCTGTATTATACTCCAGAGCTGTACTCACTATTCTGCTGGTGAGGTCACTGTGTACATACATTACATTACTTATCCTGTACTGATCCTGAGTTATATCCTGTATTATACTCCAGAGCTGTACTCACTATTCTGCTGGTGAGATCACTGTGTACATACATTACATTACTTATCCTGTACTGATCCTGAGTTATATCCTGTATTACACTCCAGAGCTGTACTCACTATTCTGCTGGTGAGGTCACTGTGTACATACATTACATTACTTATCCTGTACTGATCCTGAGTTATATCCTGTATTATACTCCAGAGCTGTACTCACTATTCTGCTGGTGAGGTCACTGTATACAGTGGCGTTGCTAGGGGTTGGTGTCACCCGTGTGCGGTAGAAAATGGTGTCACACCCCCATACCTACCCCCTCCCCCCAGTAAGTTTTTAGCCTGTTGTGACAGACACCACTGTTGTAGCGCATTGTGAGAAATTCCAGTATAATAATCAGATATACCAGTTGCCACAGAATAGGAAAGTGTTAAGGAAGTTTTCACCATTTAAATATACAGCTCCCAGAATTACTTAAAGGGGTACTCCACTGGAAAACATTTACTTTTATATCAACTGGTGCCAGAAAGTTAAACAGATTTTTAAATTACTTCTAATATTAATCCTTACAGGTACTTATCAGCTGCTGTATGCTCACAGGAAGTTGTGTAGTTCTTTCCAGTCTGACCCACAGTGCTAGTTTGCTGACACCTCTGTCCATGTCAGGAACTGTCCAGAGCAGGATAGGTTTGCTATGGGGATTTGCTCCTACTATGGACAGTTCTTGACATGGACAAAGGTGTCAGCACAGAGCACTGTGGTCAGACAGAAAATAAATTAAAAAAGAAAAGAACTTCCTGTGAATCACTTATACAGCAGCTAATAAGTACTGGAAGGATTAAGATTTTTAAATAGAAGTAATTTACAAATCTGTTTAACTTTGTAGCACCAATTGATAAAAAAAAATAATGTTTTCCAGTAGAGTACCCCTTTGAGCAGTGGTGAGGTTATGCTGGGAGTTGTAGTTTCACTCACCATAACTGTAGAACTTACAAGTGACTACAGCTCTGATAGGACATAGAGAGGAGAATGTACAATGATATCAGTTGACTACAGGTGATGTCTTCTCTATAGTGAGAATACACAATGATATCAATGATTACAGGTGACGTCTTCTCTATAGTGAGGAGAATACACAATGATATCAGTGACTACAGGTGACGTCTTCTCTATAGTGAGGAGAATACACAATTGATATCAGTGACTACAGGGTGACGTCTTCTCTATAGTCAGGAGAATACACAATGATATCATTGACTACAGGTGACGTCTTCTCTATAGTGAGAAGAATACACAATGATATCAGTGACTACAGGTGACGTCCTTCTCTATAGTGAGGAGAATACACAATGATATCAGTGACTACAGGTGACGTCTTCTCTATAGTGAGGAAGAATACACAATGATATCAGTGATTACAGGCGACGTCTTCTCTATAGTCTTCCCTTATCTAATTCAGATGGTACATACCGCCAGGACTTGTTCCAGCTAAAACTTCTGTCTGCAGAATGTGACGCCCAGACGTCTCCTCTCTATGTCAGCGCATTCTCATCCTCTATATGAAAACAGTTATTATTATAAACCTGCCAGACACAGTATCCTCTATATATAATACTACTATACACTATACTCTTTGATTATAAATCTTCCATACACCATACCCACTGAATATAATACTACCACACACTGTACATTCTGAATACCAACATATACTGTACACTCTGAATATAAATCTGCCACATACTGTAACCCTGAATATAATACCGCCACACACTGTACCCTCTGAATATAATACTACCACCCACTGCGCCCTCTGAATATAATACTACACACCCACTGCGCCCTCTGAATATAATACTACCACACACTGTGCCCTCTGAATATAAACTGCCACACACTGCACCCCTGAATATAAATCTGCCACATACTGTACCCCTGAATATAATACCGCCACACGCTGTACCCACTGAATATAATACTACCACATATTGTACCCTCTGAATATAATACTACCACCCACTGCGCCCTCTGAATATAATACTACCACAAACTGCGCACCCCTGAATATAAATCTGCCACATAGTGTACCCTCTGAATATAAATCTGCCACATACTGTACCCCTGAATATAAATCTGCCACATACTGTACCCCTGAATATAATACTACCACCCACTGCACCCTCTGAATATAATACTTAGAGATGAGCGAACTACAGTAAATTCGATTCGTCACAAACTTCTCGGCTCGGCAGTGATGACTTTTCCTGCATAAATTAGTTCAGCTTTCAGGTGCTCCCGTGGGCTGGAAAAGGTGGATACAGTCCTAGGAGAACTAATTTACGCAGGATAAGTCATCAACTGCCGAGCCGAGAAGTTCGAGACAAATCGAATTTACTGTAAGTTCGCTCATCTCTAATAATACTACCACAAACTGCGCCCTCTGAATATAATACTACCACAAACTACGCCCTATGAATATAATACTACCACAAACTGCACCCTCTAAATATAATACTACCACAAACTGCGCCCTCTAAATATAATACTACCACAAACTGCGCCCTCTGACTATAATACTACCACAAACTGCGCCCTATGAATAACATTGCCATACAGTGCACCCTCTGAATATAATACCACAACCGCAGTAACACCCCTCAACATCCGTTAGCTGATGCTATTACCACGGGAGGGGGGGTATTGGTGGTGTTGCTAGTGGATGATGGGGGTGCTACTACTGGGGGGTGTTGCTGGAGGATGATGAGGGTGCTACTGGCCATCCCCCCTGGCAGTACCACCCCCATCATCCATCGGCAGGATCATCCTCCTGGCAGGAGCACCGCCATCATCCACCACCAGGATCTGCTGATGGAGGTGCTGCTGCTGGGGGGTGGGTGTTGCTGGTGGATGATGAGGGTGCTACTGCCAGGGGGGAGCATTAGGTAGGCAGCAGTTCCCCCACATTAGGTAGGTAGCAGTTTCCCCACATTAGGTAGCATCTTTTCCCCACATTAGGCAGCATAGATTCCCCACATGTGGTACCAGTTCCCCCACATTAGGTAGGTACCAGTTACCCCACATTAGGTAGCAATTTCCCCACATTAGGTAGCACAGATTCCCCACATTATGTAGCAGTTTCCCCACATTAGGTAGCATACATTCCCCACATTTGGTAGCACAGATTACCCACATAAGGTAGCACAGATTACCCACATAAGGTAGCATAGACATAGACATAAGGTAGCACAGATTTCCCACATTAGGTAGCATAGACTCCCCACATTAGGTAGCATAGACTCCGCACACTTGGTAGTAGTTTCCCCACATTAGGCCGCAGGTTCCCCACAATGGGTCAAAGTCTCCCCACATTAGATCGCTGGTTCAACCCCCCCCCCCCCCCCCCCCACCCACACACACACACAAAAAACCACATACAACACAGAGAGACACACACACACAAACACACACACACAGTCAGATAGACACACACTCACAGACAGACAGAGAGTCACACACACAGTCACATACACACACAGTCACACAAACACAGAGTCACATACACACACAGTCACACACACACACACAGTCACACACACACACACAGAGTCACATACACACACAGTCACACACACACAGTCACATACACACACAGTCACACACACACAGAGTCACATACATACACACACAGTCACACACACACAGTCACATACACACACAGACAGAGAGACAGACACACACACTCACCCATTCAGCGCAGCGCTCCTTCTCACCTGGCGCCCTGCGAGTGACGTCACTGACGTCCTCCTGCGCGGCCATGCAGTGTGACGTCAGGCCGGCGCAGACGTGGGAGCGGAGGCCGGGCACAGTGCTTGTAACGGCGAGGGGATGTGATGACGGACGGGCGCACAGTGCAGGTGAAAGAGGGGGGGTTGCTGACGGACGGAAGGGCGCACCGCACACACAGCGCGGGGGGGGGGGGGATGGGGTGCTGACGGATGGGTGGCCGGTCAGGCACAGATGGGGGATGTCTGTGTAGCGGGGGGGGGGGGGGGTGCTGCGGAGCATCTTGGTGTCACCCCATTAGGTTGGTGTCACCCGGTGCGGGCCGCACCCCCCGCACCCGGGTCGCAACGCCACTGACTGTATACATACATTACATTACATTACTTATCCTATACTGATCCTGAGTTATATCCTGTATTATACTCCAGAGCTGTACTCACTATTCTGCTGGTGGGGTCACTGTGTACATATATTACATTACTTATCCTGTACTGATCCTGAGTTATATCCTGTATTATACCCCAGAGCTGTACTCACTATTCTGCTGGTGAGATCACTGTGTATATACATTACATTACTTATCCTGTACTGATCCTGAGTTATATCCTGTATTATACTCCAGAGCTGTACTCACTATTCTGCTGGTGAGGTCACTGTATACATACATTACATTACATTACTTATCCTATACTGATCCTGAGTTATATCCTGTATTATACCCCAGAGCTGTACTCACTATTCTGCTGGTGGGGTCACTGTGTACATACATTACTTATCCTGTACTGATCCTGAGTTATATCCTGTATTATACTCCAGAGCTGTACTCACTATTCTGCTGGTGGGGTCACTGTGTACATACATTACATTACTTATCCTGTACTGATCCTGAGTTATATCCTGTATTATACTCCAGAGCTGTACTCACTATTCTGCTGGTGAGGTCACTGTGTACATACATTACATTACTGATCCTGAGTTATCTCCTGTATTATTATACTCCAGAGCTGTACTCACTATTCTGCTGGTGGGGTCACTGTGTACATACATTATACTGTATAACCCCAGTATTCTCCCTTTATAGGATGTAATGAGGAGGACATGACGCGGACTGACACCTGCTGTAATCATGGTATGTGAGTGAATTCTTATGGTTCTGTAGTATTTAGTGTGGATAAGAGACTTCAGGATTTCTTACATCCTCTGTGCGATCCCTTAGGACAATGCTGGAACCATAATATCACCCTGGAACGTATTGAGGACAACTTGACTGTGACATTTATTCCTCAACTGGACGCCCAGAGTTACGGTGTACAAGTCAATGTCAGGCACAAGACGAGCCCCTTATTCTTTGAGAAGATCGACCTTTCTCAGGTATCAGTATCTAGCACTGGTTTATAGGGCGCCGTGTACACGTATCTGAGCTGCGACCGTCTCCTGTTCTTGTGGTTGTGCGCCGCCGTGGTGATGCCGCCTCCTGCCATT